>NC_091956.1:35274688-35575799 GCF_031021105.1 Erythrolamprus reginae | reverse complement strand
AAAATAATAAAGGCAGGATACAAATAAATAAATGAAAAATTCTGTGATAATGCTATATTTTATAAATTAATGAACTGCTGTTTATCAGGAGCAGCCTTCCCAAACATGGCCTCCTCTAGATGTATTAGAGTACAACTGCCTTAAATTCTAGCCTGCACAGGTGATTTTGTAATGGTAGGTGGGGATGACCTTGGGAGACAGGGCAAAGCAACACAATCCAATAAAATGAATGAATGGCCTCTTTGAAGAACTGAATAAAGAGTACAGTATTTTGCTGCAGATTGATGTTTATGTATTGACTCATCCTAGAGAAGTTTAAAGCAGTGTTCCCTCACAATGGAAATATGAAACCATCACTCCCTATTGCTCACTCATGTCATCTAAAGGAAAATTATGAGAATCTGTCAGTTGTTTTGGATGCTATACAATATAAGCATCATCAATAGACTATCAGTGGAGATTTGAAAGTGATTGGTCTGCTAATGGGAATGCAAGGAGGTTTCACAAAATGTTGTTGTTTCTTGCGTTTATGGGACAGTAGAAATACAGTAATTATGTTCAATATGATTGGGGAGAAAGAAACATCTATGCTCTAGATAGACACAATATATATATTTTTTTAAAATATATTTTTATTGATTTTTTTAGAATTTTACAAAAAACAAAACAGAAAGCATAAAGTGTACTATCACCATACAGAAAAAATAATCCCTTCACCAGGGAAGAATCCATTTTGTATCCTTCATTTGCTTTGTCTCTGGGTTACATTGTTCATTCTTTATAGAGTGATTGAATTTTATTTCTTACATTTGCATCGCTTACTGATGTTGTTAATATATAATTTTTAACCTTCTCCCACCGCCTCATTGTTGCTGCTAATTTTCCTTCATTATAATTATGTAGTCTAATTTCCATAATTTCATAGTGAATGTGATCCGCCATGTATTTGCACCAATTTTTTATCGTCCACTTATTGTCATCTTTCCACCCAAACACTATAGTTGCCTGGGCACTTTCTATCGCTGCAATTTTGATTTCTTTGTATTCTTTTACCTCACTATTTTTTATCAATAATGCTGCTTCCTTAGTTATTTTCCAATTACCATTCATAATTTTATTCACTTCCATTTCTATTTGTTTCCAGAATTTTTGAACTTTATTACATTCCCAAAACATATGCATAAATACTCCTTTTTCCTTGCACCCATGCCAACAATTTCCTTTCTTCGTTGTTTGAAAATGTGCTAATTGTACTGGTATATAATACCATTTATGTAGTATTTTTCTTCTCATCTCTCTTATTCTTGTGTTTTTAATTTTTTTAATATTTTCAATTATACCTTCCATATCCCATTCATCAATTTCTAATTCGTCCTGCCAATATCTCGTCAGTCCTTTTACTACTTGTTCTTCCACTTGTAATAATTCTCTCTATATATTACCTGTTTGTGCTTTTATATTCTTAAACTTATCCCTTAGTATCTTTTCTAAATTTATTTCTTGTCTCATAAGTATTTCTTCATTTTCCCTTTTACTTAAATATGTGTTTATCGCATTGATTTGTAACCAGTTTTGTTGTCCCAGGCACCTCTCTATTTCATTTCTATTAATTCTTCCGTCCCTTTCATATAACTGTTCTATTCTCTGTATACCTTTCCTCCTTAGTTCCCATATTATCTTTGTGACGTTACTTTCTTTCTTTGTATTTATCACATGCAGCGTTGCTAATTTAGAGTTTGTCATTTTCAATTTATCTTGCCATTTCATCCAACTCTCTACTATCGCTTTAGTAGGGTCTAATAGTCTATTTATTTCTACCTTATTCCATTTCCTAAATAATAATTCCTGATCCTTAATATCATTAATTTCTTTCTCTAATTCTACCCATGGTTTTTCCTCTAATAATTGTAATTCCATTAGCCTATCAATATGATATGCATCCCTATAATACTCCAAGCATGGATTTCCCCAGCCTCCCTCGTCCTCCGTTGCTATCAGCCATTTTTTTTTTAATCCTTGGTCTTTTATTACCTTCTATCCACACATTCAATTTGGTGTCCCATTCTCTTATCTTTCTTATTGGGAAGGTTCCATGCATTACCGGTAAAATATATAGCATTTTTGGGATAATCATCATCTTTAAAGCTCTTACTTTAGCCAATCTTCTCAAATTTTTATTTTTCCAGTTCTTAATTTGTTTCTGAATTTTTTTCCATATTAAATTATAATTAAATTCCACCATTTTTTCCGGATTCTTTAATAAACATACTCCTAAATATTTCATTTTCTTGCTACCCAGTTTTAAACCCGATACCTTCCGTATTTCAATTTGCTCTTTAGGCCCTGTATTTAAACAAATGATTTCTGATTTTTCCATATTCACTCTTAACCCTGATTGGTTTTTAAACTCCTGAAGTATTATGATCATTCTTTTAATCATATCTATTGGTGTTTCTGTAACTATTATAGCATCGTCTGCAAATAAATTTAATTTTAATTCCATATTCCCTATTTGATATCCCTTCCATTGTATGTCTTTTCTAATTTTATTTGCCAATGTTTCAATTGCCATTGCAAAAAGCATCGGGGATAGGGGACATCCCTGCTTAGTCCCATTATTTATTCCTATCTTCTCCGTTCTATTTCCGTTCACTCTGACTTAGGCTGTATTGTCCTTATATATTTCTTTTATTATTTGACAAAACCCTTTCCCCATATTCAAACTATTGCATAATTGGAACAAATACTCATGATTTATTTTGTCAAAAGCTTTGTAAACATCTAACTTTAGTAATCCCATTTTCCTTTTAGTTTTGGTAGCATGGTGCAGCACATTCACTATATTTCTAATTGGCTCATATATTCTTCTCCCTTTTATAAAACCATACTGGTCTTTCCCAATTATCCTTGGCAATATATTTTCCAACCTATTTGCTAAAATTTTCATAAAAATTTTATAATCTTGATTTAGCAGACTAATTGGGCGGTAGGAACCTGGTTCTTTTAAGTCTCGACCTGGTTTAGGAATTGTTACAATTTCAGACACCTTCCATGTTTGTGGAACATCTAATGTTATGAGGATATTGTTATACAGTTTCTCCAAATGCGGTAATAGAATTTCTATATACGTTTTATAATATTCACCTGTAAATCAATCGGGGCCTGGTGCTTTACCGGGTTTTAACCCTTTTACCACTTTAATTATTTCATCCCTTGTTATATTTGCATTTAACATTTGTCTTTCTTCCTCATTCAGCCTTTCTTTAACCTCTATTTCTTGTAACAAAACATGTTCTTTTTCATATAGTTTTGCATAAAATTCTCTTATTACATTTTCTAATTCTCTGTTACCATATTTCATTACTCCATCCTTATCCTTCAAACCATTTATTGTTAATTTTTATTTTCTTTTTTTAAGGTATTTTGCCATTTGTAATGCTGATTCCCCTCCCCCCCATATTTCAATTCTCTGTTTCACTGCTATTCTCATGTTATTCCAATTTTCTTCCACTATGTCCTTTAATTGTCTTTGTTTAAGTTTTAACAAGTCATTCCATTCTCTATTTCTGGTTATTCTCAAATTTTCTCTTATTGATTCTATTTCCCTTATTCTTTTTTTCCTTTCCATCCCCCAACTTTTTCTTATATAAGACTCCATACTAATTAGATTACCCCTAATAACTGCCTTCTTCGTGTCCCAGATAACTGATTGTCTCATCCCGTCATTTTGATTTATTTCATAAAATTCCTGAATATCTTTCTGAATTTTTTCCTTATTTTCTTCACTTACTGAGACAATTGTATTGTATCTCCAAATTCTTTGTCTACCAATAGGGTCTATCTTTATAACTGCCGTTATAGCTGCATGATCAGATATCCAATTACTTTTGATTTCTGCCTTTTTAACTTGAATATTTCCTGTTTTGTTCATGAATATATAATCAATACAACTAAACTTATTGTGTCTTGCTGAATAATATGTCCCTCTATTTGAATTATCAGCATGTAAATCTATCATATTTAACTTATTCAAATTTAATTGCTTCTTTTCTTTGTTATTAACTGTTATTTCTACATTGAAATCCCCAGCAAATATCACCGTCCCCTCTGAAAATAAATCCAGTTTACGTTTTGCATTCATAATAAATTTGTTTAGCATTTACATTTGGAGCATATATTACCGCTAACGTTATCATCTTTTGATTCATTTTTCCTTTTACAAATAATAATCTTCCTTCTTTATCCCCTTTTGTTTGTATCACCTGAAAAACATTTCTTTGATTTATTAATATGGCCACTCCTTTACAATTTGTTTCTCCTCTACTCTCGAAAATATATTTCCATTCTTTACTTTTAATCAGTTTATCCGTTTTTTTCCTTCCCTTATGAGTTTCAGTAAGAAATAAGAAATCCACATAGTTTTCTTTCGCTAATTTCAATAATCTATACCTTTTCACCGGCGATGCTAAACCATTTATATTCAACGCCATAACTGTTCGATCACCCATAGTATTTCCATTTAACCTTTCTCCCTCTTGCAACCCAGAGTTCTGTTAATTTTTTCATTTTTATTAAAGGTTCTCCCCACCCAGGTGCCTCCCCCCGAATCTCTCTCACAAGGAGAGAAAAGCGGGGGGGAAATCCGCTGCTTTGGCTAGGCACCATAAGGGACATTATTCCACTGAAGCTAGTGCCCCCCCAAACACCCTTTTAAAGTTGGAAATAAAACCCCACACTCCCCTCCCCAAGTCTCCCTTAATTTGATTAAAGTTAAAGCAGATATTAAATTGAAACAGACCTCAACTTTTCCCCTTAATATGTAAAACCATTAAAACAGTTAAGTCAGAGATTTTTACAAACATTTCATTTCTTTTTTTGCCTCGTGACTCTTGCTTCTGCCTTGGGATCCGGTGCTTCCTTCCCCAAAAGAGCTTGTTTGCCAAGGAATGTTGATTGTAAAAGTTCCATAAGATCTTTACTCCCCCCCCTCCTGCTGCCCCCCCTTCTTCCAGCACTTCTGTTTTTCTTCCTGCCTGTTGCTGTAGATCTGGATTCAAGCCGCGTTTCACCAGCATTTCTTTTCCTTCTTGGAATGTTTTTGCTCGATACATCCTGCCTTCATGAAACATGACAATAATGGCGGGATACTGCCAACTGAAATGCATATTTCCTTTGAACAGGGCCTCCGTTATCGGGCGCATTTGACTTCTTAATTGTAGGGTTGACACTGACAAATCTTTTAACACCCGAATCGGGGATCCTTTAGAAGTAAGGTTAGTGATTTTTCTTAATTCTTTATAAACCTTTTCAGCCGTTTTTTGTGAGAGAAATTTAATTACAATGTCTCGTTGATTTGGGTCTTTTCTTGCTCCAAAAACCCAGTGTGCTCTCGCTATTTCATGGTCCAACACTTCAATTTTATTCTCCTTAAACCACTGCTGGATATTTTGGATCATGTTTCTGCTATCAGCAAAATCAGCTTTGAAGCCCCTCAGGCATAAATTTGCTCTTCTTAATCTGTCTTCTAACATACTTATGCGTTGACAATCTTGTTCTCTTTCTTCTTCCAGTTTAGAAACCCTGTTACCTTGGGCTTTTTGCTCTGTTTTCACTGTTTGTAAATCAGTTGTGGTCTTAGTAACCACATCTTGCATTTCTTTTAACTGCTGACCGACCACAACAAAAGCTTTTACCAAGGCATCCATTCTCTCTGTGAGCTCCTCCCCCACTTTCTCCATCATCTCTCCTCTTAACTTTATTGTTTACTCACAGTTCCGAGTGGAAAGCAGACTGTTTCCTAGTTGTTTCTCTCTCCTTCAATTAGCCCAAGGTATCTCCGGGTTCCAAATTTATGGCTTTATTGCTTAGTTCAATTTATTTGAGACTTAGGGTGGTTCGACAGGGTTTAAAATCCAATGTTTACTTTCTCATTTGAAGAGCATTCAGCAGAGCGTCTTCACTCACTCACGCATGTGCAAACGCCCCCCCCAGGTAGACACAATATACAGCATAATCATTTAGTTGCTCCAACTAAAATCTTTTTTTCCTCCACCACAGTTGGGATTGATTAAATCCTTTGTAAAAGCCATGGCAAATACACATTCACAAGAGTTCCAGTACATTTAAGAGAAATTCTCCAGCATTTCCCCCGCAAAACTGAAGGAAGGGGTATTTGTTGGTCCTCGCACCAGAGAGCTTATGAGAGATTATGTGTTTGAAGGAACTCTAAATGACAAGGAATTGAGAGCTTGGAAAAACTTCAAGTGGATCTGTGAAAATTTCTTAGGAAAAAATAAATCTTCAGAATATGTTGAAAGTGTTGAGGAACTGCTAAATGCATACCAGTGTCTTGGATTCCCATGTCTCTGAAAATGCACTTTTTGCATTCACATTTAGATTTCTTTCCTCCAAATCTTGAAGCTGTAAGTGATTAACAAGGCATGTGGTTTCACTAGGACATTAAATTAATAGAACACCAGTAGCAGGGGTTTTGGAATGACTCAATAATGGCAGAATAATGTTGGATATTATATAGGGACAACGCTGAAAAATTATATCAGCGACAGTCTAGTGTCAAGCACTTTCAATTTTTGCTCATATTTTGTTTTCTATTTTGCATTTGAAATTATTTTGGTTCAATAAACACTGTTTTGTAAGATCAAACATTTTTTTCTGATATGTAGATTACTGGTTTTTTAATGTCCTCAGTATATTTCCTATACCTTATAATAATGATGCTGCTCTGTGAAAACTAAACCTGTTACAGAAAAACTATACAAATTTTTGAAATCAGAGCAAAGAATGATTCAGAAAAGTACAAGGTCAATTGCGATGATTACAAAAAATATTTTTGTAGACCTGTGTAATTGTTCCTTTCCTATTTTTTCTCTATTATTATTTTCAGGCTTTTTTAAAATTGAAAATGGTGCTGAAGTTAAAAGTTCCTTTTTTCTCTTTTCCTTTGCTTCATAACACAGTGCCATCTAGTGCTGACAGTATTTTAGGCTAAACACTGTCGCAGCTGGAATTGTTTTAACCTTGAGTCTTATCAGTTCTTAGAACAGAGGCTTTGTGTTTTGACAAATGCTGCCTAGATCTGCTTCCTTTATTTACACCATCTGTTCTTTCGCTGATAAATTTTTTGTTTTGCTTCTTTTAAGGATTGGACTATTATTATTTCTATTTTTTTTGTTCTTAGTTACTTTTTAGATACTTTGCCACTTGGCTTATTTGGATTAGGGTGAATCTGGAAGTCCTTTTCTCTTTTTTTTCCTTTTTAAAATATATTTGGATAGACTATTTGATCCTATTTTTATTTTTATCTTCCTTTTTTTTTGGTGTATTTTTCCTTCTCTATTTGTTGCCATATTTTTTCCCTTTTCTCTTGAAATAACAAAACAAAGAAACATTAAATTGACATGACACTACATTTAACATAAAAAGGAGCTATAATTGCTCCGCTCAGCATAGAAGTCTTCTTAATACAGAAAGAGAAAACTAATTGTAGTTTAGATCAATACAGAAAAGTAAACATATCAATAAAATATCTCTATGTAATATTGTTATCATTAAAATTTTAACTTTTCAATACTTTCCACCAACTATATAATTGTAGTTTAATCCAATTTGGAAAAATAAAATATTATTTATAAAATATCTCTATATGATATATTCTATCTAGTAAATGTAACTATTTAACACTTTATTTTGATATCTTTTAAAAATCTTTTTTTGTATTCTACCACTTGTAAACCTTCTGCCAAGTTTTATAAATTTCTGTTTCTACTTGGTTATTCAACCGTCTCATCGTCATATCAAATTCTGCACATTCTATAATCTTTCTGAAAACCTCTTCGTCTTTTGGAATTTCCTTTTCTTTCCATTTTTGGGCAAAAGCAATCCTTGCAGCTGTTAAAATATGAATTATTAAATAGTATGTTTCCTTTTTGTACCTGATATCTGTAATACCTAATAAGAAAAATTCTGGGGTCTTCCTAATTTCTTTGTTTGTAATTTCTCTTAACCATATTTCCACCTTATTCCAATAAATCTTTGCTTTTGAACATGTCCACCATGCATGAAAGTATGTACCAATTTCTTTCTTGCATTTCCAACAATTGGGTGAGGTGCTTGGAAACATCTTTGAAATTCTATTAGGTGGCAAGTGCCATCTATAAAACATATTGATTTGATTTTCTTTAAAAGAGACTGGTTTAGTTATTTTCCAATTATGTATCCAAACCTTTTCCCACGTGTCTAAATCTATTTCTTTTCCTAAATTTTTACACCAACTGATCATATTATGTTTTAATATCCAACCTATTGTCTTATAATTTATTAGATATTTATACACTTTCCCGATCAATTTTCCTTGATTTTGAATTAATAATTTCCCAAATATATTACTTAAATATGTATATGTATCTTAAATATCTATATTCTTACATCTTTTTGGAATCTGGACATATTGCCACCAATCCATTTCTACACCTACTTTCTGTAATTCTTGTTTTGTTTTCAATTTTAATTGGTTGTCAGGTACGTCCCTATATTTCACCTTCTTTTAATAAATTTGGGGGACATATAGCTTCTATTGGTGAAATCCATTCTGGCATTACCAAAAAGTGATTTTTTAAAATCTCATTGCAAACATCTAATAAGGCCTTTCTCATTGTGTGTCTTTTAAATTTTTTAAACTTTTCATACCAAACAAAGGCATGCCAACCTAACATTAAATCATGACCCTCTAAATTTAATAATCTTCTATTCTCCAAAGTTAACCATTCTTTTATCCAAGATAAAGATGCTGCTTGGTAGTATAGCTTCCAATTTGGAAGGGCGAGCCCTTCTCCTTCCGGTCTTCTAGTGCACTTTGTTTTATTCTTGGTTTTTTACCTTGCCATATAAATTTTTAAGTAATCTTAGTTAATTCTTTAAAAAAACCTCCCTCCTGGATTAATTGGAATTACCTGAAATAAAAAAAAACTGTAAATTGTTCCATAGTTCCAAATCTTTTTAAATTTGATTTAAGAGTTTTGTATAGTTATCATTTTTAAAAGATATAGCTTTAACTGAAATCCAAATACCCAAATATTTTACTTTCTTTGTTACTGTCATATTTGTTATTTTTTCTAGTTGTTTTGTCTGTGAATCTTTTGTGGTTGGCTCTGGCCCAGCTCCTGCCCCAGGGAATGTGGCGGTGGATGCAGGGGAAACTTTAACATGTCATAGGCCTGTTTTATTGCCACTAATCCCAGAATTAATGGAACGTTTATGAGCTGCCACTGTTTTTTCCAAGATAGACCTCCGAAACACTTATAATTTGGTACGTATAAGGCCAGGGGATGAGTGGAAAAAAGCGTTTGGCACCCGATACAGGCATTTTGAGTATACAGTGGTGCCCTTTGGACTCACCAATGCCCCAGCTGTTTTCCAGCATTTGATGAATGATGTATTCAGGGACATGTTAGACCATTTTGTGGTCATATATCTGGATGACATTTTAGTGTACTCCCCCTCCAAGTCTAGTCATTTGGGACATTTGCACCAGATTCTGTTCTGGTTGAGAGAGCATCATTTATATGCTAAGCTGGAGAAGTGTCAGTTTCTGCAGACCACCATAGAATTTTTAGGTCATGTCATTTCTCCAGGGGGCATAGCGATGGACCCAGGCAAGGTGTCAGCACTAAAAACCTGGCAATCCCCCAAAGAGAGTCAAGGATGTGCACAGGTTGTTGAGGTTTGCAAACTACTATTGCACATTCATACCAGGGTTTGCCCAGTTGACCACGCCTCTCACCCGGTTGTTGCAAAAACAGGTCTTGTTCCATTGGGGTGAGGAGGAGCAGCGGGCTTTTGTAGCTCTTAAGGATGCTTTCATGAAAGAACCCTTGTTGCAGCATCCAGATCCGTGTCGGCCATTTGTCGTAGAGAGTGGCGCCTCTGATGTTGCCTTTGGAGCTGTACTTCTACAGGCCCGTCCCGAAGGTGGCAACTTATTTCCTGTGCCTACCACTCTAGAAAACTCACGCCCTCGGAAAGAAACTACACGATCTGGGAAAAGGAACTTTTGGCAGTCAAGTCAGTGTTCGAGATGTGGAAACATCATCTCGAGGGCGCCCGGCATCAGGTAGAGGTCAGGACCAACCATAAAAATTTGGAGTATCTACAAACAGCCCGAAAGTTGAACCAATGACAGATACGTTGGTCGTTCTTTTTCGCAAGGTTCAACTTTCGGATCCGGTACACACCCAGCTTCCAGAATCCCAAAGCGGATGCTTTGTCTAGGAAACCAGAGTTTCTGCATCCAAAAGAGCCAGCCCCGTTACAGACAATCTTGCTGGCAGAAGCACTGGCTGCTATCCAGGATCTTGACATTTAAAAAGGGAGCTGTTTCTGTTTTTCTGTTTATAAAAATGTTTGGGTTTTCCTTTTATCATGTGGTGTGTATCTTCCTGGACTAATTACCCTGTAATTACAGGCGGTTGAGTCACACCGGCAGAACAGATAGCATCTATTATGTTAAAAAATTTAGTTCCCACATTCATCTTATTTAATTGCATTTTCATAAAAATCCAATCCATGTTATTGAATGCTATTTTGGCGTCTAAAAATACTAGTGCCATTTGTTGTTCTGGGTGTTGTTAGTAATATTCCAATGTGTTTATAATTGTCCTCAAATTATTTTAAATTTGTCTGCTTGGCAGAAATCCGTTTTGGTCTTCATGAATTATTTCGTTCATAATATTTTTGAGTCTAAGAGCATATATTGATATAAAAATTTTATAATCCACGTTTAGTAGCGAAATCAGTCTGTAATTTTCAATTTTTTCCTTTTCTGTTCCCACTTTGTGTATTAATGTTATTAAAGCTTCTGAACAGGATCTAGGCAATTTACCATCTGCAATTATCTTGTTAAACATCTCTAACATATCCGAGGAGAGTATATTACTATTTAATTTATAAAATTCCGCAGGTATTGCATCTGGGCCTGTGGCTTTATTATTTTTCTGATTTTTAAGTGATTGTTGTAATTCAGGCATTGTAAAAGGTGTATTAAGCTTTTGTTGTTGTTCTTCTGTTAATATTGGTAAGTCTATAGAACTTAAATAATCAAAGATCTTCTCTTCTTTTATTTCTTCTTTTCTATACAAGTTGTTATAGAATTCTAACACTATTTCCTTCTTTTCATCTGTTCTATGTCTTATTATACCTGCTAATCTGCTAATTTTTTAATTGTTTTAGATTCTCTGTCTTTTCTAAATTTATAAGCCAACCATCTTCCCGGTTTATTTGCATGCTCAAAATATTCCTGTTTTGCTCTTTTTATTTTTTCAGCTATTTGTTCTTGTTCTATCAAATTTGTTTTATGTTTTAATAGTTCCATCTGCTTTTTCACTTTATTATCATATTCATTACATTGTGATTCTAATTCTAATTCTTTTAACTCCTCCTCTAATTGTTGATATTGTTTCTTTTTCTCTTTATTTTTTATTTTTTGCCATAAAAGAAATTGTCAGTCCCCAAATATATGCCTTTGTTGTATCCCACAAATTTTGTGGGGTTGTTTCATTATTTTCAATTATGTTGAAGAAAAATTCTAATTCTTTTTCAATCCATTCTTTATAATGGGGGTCTTGTAGAATATTTCTATTCATATGCCAGTTGTTAATTTTTTTCTTACCTTTCCAATAAATAACTAGTGGATTATGGTCTGCCCAACTATTTGTTTCTATTTCGATATCTGTAATCCATTCAATCGTGCGGGCTGGTTCCCAGGCCATGTCTATCCTAGTCCAAATTTTGTGCGGGTTTGAATAAAAAGTATGTTGTTTATTTTGTGGATGGCGTTCTCACCAAGCATCTTTTAAAAGTAACTCAGAACTCATTTTCCAGAAAGTTGTTGGCAAAATTGTCTTTTTTTTCTTTTCTTTCTTTTTGCCTGAATAATCCATTTGAGTGTCAGAAATTGCATTAAAGTCACCTACTATTATCATATTTTCTATTGATAATTCAATTATTTTGTCATGTAATTCCTTATAAAATTGTTTTTGATTATCATTTGGTGCGTATATAGATATAATAACGAGAGGTTTTGGTTCTAATTTTAATTGTACAATTAAAATTCTACCTTCTTGATCACTGTATAATTGTTTTGAATCTATTGCATCATCAATATACATTGCTATACCTCTTTTTTTTAATCAGCTAGACTTGTGTGGATATTTCCTAATTTTGGGTTAATTAATAATTTTCTATTTGATTTTTTAATGTGTACTTCTTGCAGGATACTTATTTGTGCTCTTTGTTTTTTAAGTTTAGCAAATATTTGGTTTCTTTTTCTTGGGTTATTCAATCCATTTACGTTAACCGAATTTTTTTTTTAGGTCTGACAACATCTCTATTTATAATATTTCTTGGTTTCTTTGGGCTCTCGCAATCTACTGCTTAATACCAATTCTTGTTGTATTTATGGCTGTTTTCTTCTAAAATCTTGTATTTCCTCCCTCTCTTTGCAGGCAGCCCCCTGTTCCTCTTCTTTATCATTGGGTTCTTTACGTGGTTGTTCAGATCTGTTCAAACCACTTTTCTTTTATTAATACTCTAGTAAGAAAATAATATTCCCTCCTGCTTTCTCTTACTCTTTTTGGAACTTGTTTTAGTATTATGATGTCTTTCCCTTTATATTTCAGATTTTGATTTCTTGTCCATTTTAGGATGTCATTTCTGATTGTCTTCCTAGAAAACTTAATATGGACTTCCCTTGACAGGTTGTGTTTCCTGGCATAGCTGGTCTGTACTCTGTAAATTTCATCTATTTCTTTCAGGAGTTCTTGCGGATCTATCTGCAAAATCTCTCCTATTATCTCTGCCATCTTTACACTTAAATCTTCATCCTTTTTATCACTCATATTTTGAAATCTCAATCCATGTGAGGCGGATTGTAGTTCCAGATGTGTTATTGCTTCGTCATGTTGATTATGTAACTGTGTTCTTCAAATTCTTCCATCTTCTGTTCTGCATTCTCCACTTTATCTTCCATTGTTTTAATTCTTTGTTCATTATCATTTAAATTTTGTTGAATAACTTCCATTTTCCCATCCATTACTTTCATGCTTTCTTTCACTTTTCCCATTTCAACTTTCAGATCTCCCATCTCAGCTTTCATTTCTTCGAGGTATTTTTTCACTTCTTCTCCATTTGTATCAATAGAGATTTGGGTTTTCTGCATAAAATCTTGGATAACGGCTAAGGAATCTTGAATTGTCTGAAAGTTTGGTTCTGTCAGAACTTTCTCCTTTTCTTTCTCTTTTTCCTTAGCCAACATAGTTGTTATTGTCCTTTGTTGTAGTGGAGATGGTGCTGGAGACCCTTGTGGAGTGCAGGATGGAGTTGATGCCTGTTTTTTTGCGGTTTTTATAATAGTAGTCGTGCTTGACATCCTAAAAGAACTTCTCATACCTCTGAAATTAATATGTCTAAACTGGCACCCAGTTGATAAAACAATAATGTAACCTATTGCCTATTATTCTTAATATTGCAACTAAATTCTTATAACAGCTATAATCAAACTAAGTGCAATAATATAATGAAGAAATAAAGAAAAAATATAAGTTGGATACAGTAATAAAATGTAAAATATTAATACGTTGTTGAGTTATACAAACTACTAATCAGACTATTATTATGCTCAAAATCTCATAAAAAAGGGAGAGAAGACAACAGAAAAAGAAAATACATAAGAATACCAAACAATCCAATAAACAGTAATATAAAGGAAACTTAATTAAAAAACTGTATATATATATTTCAAGATATACTCTTAATTAATTATTAACACTTAATCTAATTAAAGACCTCCTCAATAAAGCTACTATTTATCAATGCTCTTATATCTAGTCAATTAATGTATGTATGTATGTGTGTATATATATGTGTATATATATATATATATATATATATATATATATATATATATATATATATATATATATATATATATATTCGACACAAAATGTAACCCTTCCCTGGTACAGAGCTGAAGGGATTGGATACTGTAGCCTAGAGGATAATTCTCTGCCTTACAAGGCAAAGGTTGCAGGTTCAAGTCCCAGTGGGTATGGCTAGCTGATGAGGCCAAAATAAGGCCGAAATAGATCTATCCTAGTCTCCCTTAATTTTCAAATTCAGCTTAAACATGTGACATATACAGATAGAATTGTCGGCTATCAATAAAAAAATTAACTGCCTTGGAAATGGCCCTGGGTTGGGCCGAGAGGCAAAAAAGGAGCTGTGATGTTCCTTCAATATACCAGGGTGATTCGACACAAAATGTAACCCTTCCCTGGTACAGAGCTGAAGGGATTGGATACTGTAGCCTAGGGGATAATTCTCTGCCTTACAAGGCAAAGGTTGCAGGTTCAAGTCCCAGTGGGTATGGCTAGCTGATGAGGCCAAAATAAGGCCGAAATAGATCTATCCTAGTCTCCCTTAATTTTCAAATTCAGCTTAAACATGTGACATACATATATATATATATATATATATATATACAGTGATCCCTCGATTTTCACGGTCTTGATCTTCGCAAAACAGCTATACCACGGTTTTTCAAAAAATAATAATTTAAAAATAGTCCGTGGTTTTTTTCTATACCACGGTTTTTCCTGCCCGATGATGTCATACGTCATCACCAAACTTACGCGGCGAGAGATTTTTTATTACAAAGTAGCTGGATGGGGAACTTCCCCACCTTTAATTGTACAGCCCGGCTCTCCAAACCCTACTTCTCTCATCTCTCTCCTTATCCCCATCAACCCCCCTCCTTTTATTGCCTCCGAAGACGAAAACTGCCCCAACTCTTACCATAGGGAGGGGGAGGGGGAGGACGGACTCGACTCAGCCGATCTGCCACCCGGGAAGCTTCGCGCTCTCCTCCGAACAGAGGCGCCCGCAAGGCAGTGGGAACTGAGTCAAACAGCCCTGCGGAGCAGGAGTTGCGGGGATGGGAAGGGGGGGAGGAAGAAAGGTGCGTTTGCATGCGTGTGTGTTGGGGGGAGGAGGCAATCACAGGGTCTCTTGTTGCCCCTTCCTCTTCTTCCCAAGAAAGAAAATATACAGCCCCACTCGCTCAAAAAGCCCAGATGCTCAGAGAGAGGAAGGGAGGGTGGAATAAATGAAGGCTGGCGTTCTCAGCTGAATGAAAGAAAAGGAGGAAAAGTCGCTAAGAAGAGGCGATCCCAGCAGCGGTGAAAACAAAATCCGGAGGAACTTGTGGCGATTCCTGCCCTTCGGCGCTGCCCCGATCTTTTTTTTCCCAAACCGTGTTTGTGCAGAAAGAAACGCTGGGGGCTCTTCTTTGAATGCTCTCGGCTGCCCAAACTACCCTGCCAACTTTCGTCGCTCCCCGCCTCCAACTTCAAGCCCTTGCGTGGCCATGGAAAAAGGGCGCGCATACGCAGATGGTGTTTTCACTTCCGCACCACTACTTCGCGGAGAATCGATTTTCGCGGGAGGTCTTGGAACGTAACCCCCGCGAAAATCGAGGGAATACTCTGTGTCTGTGTGTGTGTGTGTGTGTGTATATTTGTTTTCGTAGATTTTCATGGGTATATGTATGTAGATTGTTCTGAGTTCGGGTTTTGCCCCGTGTAATATTTTGAGTGTCTATGCGACGTTTCGGTGAAATCACATTCACCATCATCAGGCTGAAGTTTTAAGCTTCGTGCTGCTGTAAATATGGAATGTTTGCAACTGCCATTTGTTCCTTATATATAGTGTTGGGGGTGGAGATTTGGTTTGAATGTAGCAAATAGATCGGGTGACTATGTTTTAGTGATTTGATTGGTTGGTGGAATCACAATTACTTGAAGGATTGACATGGTGATTATTATGATATGTTTTTTTGTTTAAGGCTGGTTTCCAAATCTCTGGTAGGCGGGACGTGTCATCCCGTTTGTTCATGCTGAAGGGGTGCTTCTCTATCTCTATGGCTTCCATAGTAATTCTTCTGTATAAATTTTCTGTTTTGGAAAGTAATTTAGTTTTTTCAAAGTCAATTTCGTGCCCTGTTTTTTTAATGTGCTGGACAAGGGAGGAAGTCTTTTCTTCTTTTTAAACTGCATTCTTATGTTCTGCAATGCATGCGCTCACTCTTCGATTGGTTTGTCCAATGTATGCGGCTGCACATATTTTGCAAGGGATTTCATAGATTCCTTGGTATTCGAGTTGGATTTTATCTTTTGGGTTTCTTAGGATGTTTGATATTTTTTGGTTAGTGACAAATGAAGTTTTGATATTATGTTTGTGTAGAATTTTACTAATTTTGTCTGTGGTGCCCTTGATGTAAGGGAGGAGGGTGGTACCATTATCCTGTTCTTGGTCTTGATTTTTGGGGGGTGTCTCTTTTTTTATTAGGTTTGTAATTGTTTTCCTTTCAAATCCATTAGAAATTAATACATCTTTGAGTTTGTTCAATTCAGTTTTTAAGTGCTCATGGTCAGCTAGGCGTTTGGTTCTTTTGATGAGAGTTTTGGCTACTGAGGTGATCTGTGCGGGGTGGTGGTGGGAGTGTGCATTTAAATAACTGTTGGTATGGGTTTTCTTTTGGTAGATGGTGTGTCCTAGGGTGCCATTGGGTTTTTTATAAATTAAGACATCCAGAAAGGGAAGTTGATCATTGTATTTTGGGGTGTAAGCTATTGAGATGTGTGAGGAAATTGTATAGTTTTTCTTTTCCTTGTGGCCAAATTACAAAAGTGTCATCTACATATCTCAGCCAAAGTTTAGGTTTGTGTTTAGATTGCTCCAATGCATTATTTTAAAAATATTCCATATAGAGGTTGGCAATGACAGGTGAGAGGGGCGATCCCATGGGGGCTCCCTCTATCTGTTGATATCTTTGTTCATTATAGATGAAGTATGTATTTGTCAGACAGTGGTTGGTTAGATCTAAGATATATTTTGGGGGCTTGTGTTTGTTTTGGATAGCTGTTAAGGCTTCTTTAATAGGTATTTGGGTGAAAAGGGATACAACGTCAAAACTCACAAGTAGGTCATCAGGTTGTAGGTTTTGTTTTTTAATTATTTGTATAAAGTGGAATGAATTTTGTACATATGAGGTGATAGTTTCTGTATAGGGCTGAAGATATTTGGCTAAAAATTTGGCAAGATTTTGTAGAGGGGAGCCTATGGAGCTGACTATTGGCCTGAGAGGTATTCCTTCTTTGTGTATTTTTGGAAGGCCATAGAGTTTTGGACATATGGAAGATTTTTCTCTGGGGATGATTCTTTGTTGGATTTCTTCACTGATGGGAGAGGCTTTTATTTTGGATTTGGTGGTTTTTTCTAGGTAGGTGGTAGGATCTGTGTTTAGAAGATTGTAGGCAGGGTTTTGTAGTAGGATGGAAAGTTTTTCTTTGTAGTCTGATGTGTTCATCACTACTGTGGAGTTTCCTTTGTCTGCTGGGAGAATGATTATATCGTTGTCTTTCTTCAAATTGGTAAGTGCATCTCGTTCCTCCTTTTGTATGTTGCTTCTATGTGGTTTGCTGGAGCAGAGAATATTGGTGACTTCAAGTCTGATTTTGTTGGCTTCATCTGGATTGATTTTATTTAGGGTAGCTATATACCCTGGTATATTGAAGGAACATCACAGCTCCTTTTTGCCTCTAGGCCCAACCCAGGACCATTTCAAGGCAATTAATTTATTCATAGCTGACAACTATATTCTGTATATTCAACTATATTCAACTGTATATTCAACTGTATATTCAACTATATTCTGGGTTGGGCCTAGAGGCAAAAAGGAGCTGTGACGTTCCTTCAATATACCAGGGTGATCCGACATAAAAAACATATAGCCCCTCCCTGGTACAGAGCTGAAGGGATCAAGGTCTGGTGGCTCAACTGTTAATTCTTGTAAGGCAGAGGCTGCCAGATCAAATCCCAGTAAGGGTGTGGCTAGCTGATGAGGCCAGAACAAGGCCGAAATAGATCTATCTACAGCTACTGTAGCCTAGAGGTTAATTCTCTGCCTTACAAGGCAAAGGTTGCAGGTTCAAGTCCCAGTGAGGGTATGGCTAGCTGATGAGGCCAAAATAAGGCCGAAATAGATCTATTCTAGTCTCCCTTAATTTTCAAATTCAGCAAAAAAAACATGTGACACATACAGATAGAATTGTCGGCTATCAATAAAATTAACTGCCTTGGAAATGGCCCTGGGTTGGGCCGAGAGGCAAAAAAGGAGCTGTGATGTTCCTTCGACACAAATATATATATATATATATATATATATATATATATATATATATATATATATATATGTGTGTGTGTGTGTGTGTGTGTGTGTGTGTGTGTGTGTGTGTGTGTGTGTGTGTTTATGTCAGATCATCCTGGTATATTGAAGGGACGTCACAGCTCCTTTTTTGCCTCTAGGCCCAACCCAGGACCATTTCAAGGCAGTTAATTTATTTATAGCCAACAACTATATTCTGTATGTGTCAAATGTTTTTTTTAGCTGGAATTTTAAAATTAAGGGAGACTAGGATGGCTGAAATGGGACCATCCTAGTCTCCCTTAATTTTAAAATTCCAGCTAAAAAAAACATTTGACACACACACACACACACACACACACACATATATATTCGTAGATTTTCACAGGTACAGGTATGAAGGTCTTGGCATATTCGGGTTTCTTCCTGTGTACCTTTCAGAGATTCCTGGTGATGTTTGGATGAAGTCCCACTAATAATCTTCAGGCTGATGCTTTTGGCTTTGTGCTAGGGCAAACAAAGTGTGATCTGAGCTGCCCTCCCTCTATAAATACCGGTGGGTGGGTGTGGAGTGCTGGGAATCACATCAGCTCTTTTTCAGTCCGCTGGTACTTCTCTGGTGTTCCAGGATTTTTAAAAAATGTGGTGCAGTGGTTCTTACATGACATCTGCCAGCTCCTTTAGTACTCAGGGGTGTAATCCATCTGGTCCTGGTGATTTGTTTTCATTGAGTTTAGACAGATGTTTTCTTACTGTGGGGGGGGGGGTCTGCTTATTTTAATTTTAGTTTCTGTTCTGCGGGTGTGTCTCAACCACCCGTAATTACAGGGTAATTAGTCCAGGAAGACACACACCACACGATAAAAGGAAAACCCAAACTTTTTTATAAACAGAAAAACAGAAACAGCTCCCTTTTTAAATGTCAAAGGGATTTTCTGGTACACACAAGGCACAGGTTAAATGCAGTCCAATTGCTCACCCTATAACTGGGAAATTGAGTCCAATTCTAAAATTCAGAGAGTCCACACACACAATCCTGAAGAGCAAAACCCACGATCTTGATGAAAAGATGAATCAGATAAACTGCCATGAGGCTAAAATACCAGGCTGCACTTTTATCTGTAGCACTAATTACAGCAGTCCCACCCAACCACAGGTGGCCTCATTTTCTCTTGTAATAATCCTTCAGTTGTTGTCTCCTATGCATCACTCTACGCATGCATGGATGTGTCATTAATTCTTGTTCAGAATCCAGGGATGATACAGATGACTGATCTCCTCCTGGGCTGTCTGCCAAACTCCCCTCTTCCCTGTCACTCAAGCTTCCTCGGTCAGAGGAGACTTCGTTGGCAGATTCTACTGGGAGTAAAACAGGCCTGCTGCATGTGGATGTCTCCCCCACATCTACCTCCACATTCCTTGGGGCAGGAACTGGGCCAGAGCTAACTACAACAGTTTCTAGTCTGGTTTTTGCAGTTATGTTTCTGGTAGGTTGGGCTATAGATTTTTTTTTTTGCATGAAGGCTGATGCAAAGAATGAGTTAAGCACCTCTGCTTTCTCCCTGTTGCCTGTTACTTCCTTGACGTATTTAGTGTTTTCCTGATTTTTTTTTGTTATTTATATGTTGGAAGAAACCTTTTTTTACTATCTTTGCCTTTTGTTGTAAATTTTTGTTCATTCTGGACCTTTACTTTCTTACCTCATCTTTACAGATTCTGGCTATCTGCAGATATTCTGCCTTAGTTATATGTCCCTTTTGTTTTTCTTGGATTTCTTGTTTTTCTTGGATTTCTTGTTTTTCTTTCTCATCAGTATTATGCTGGTCTAGGCTTTTATGATCATGTTTTTCAGAGTTTCCCGAGATTCTTGAGTTGTTTTTCCCTTTAAGACTTTCATCCAAGGAATCTTTCCAAAGTTCTCTCTGAGTTTTACAAAATCAGTTCTTTTAAAATCTAAACCTTTGGTATCATTGTGTTTTATTGTTTGTGTTATGTTGAATACCAGTATGATGTGGTCACTCTCACCCAAGGTTCCTGCAATTTCAACTTCCTCTACCACATCTTCTCTGTCTGTAAGTCAACTATGACTATCCCTCTAGTTCCCTCTGTTACCTTTTGAACAACAAAGTTGTCAGCTAGGTTGGTTAGGAACTATATGATTTCTTGCTTGGTGCAGAATTAGTTTTCTGGTTGATATCTGAGTAGTTGAAGTGTCCCATTATTACTGTAGTGTGTTTCCTACATGTTTGTTGGTTGGCAAAAAGGATCCATTTTTTCCTGCTTGATTGGGTGACTTATAGCATATTCCTATGGCCATATTATTCTTTTTTTCTTTTATATTGATCTATATGCATTCCAGGTGTTTTCTTTTTTGGTTACATGTAGCCCTGTAGCAATATAGTGCTCCTTAACATACAGTGCAACTCCACCTCTTCTTTTTTGTGGTCTGCTTTCTTTTGAAGAATTTGTATCCTTCTATCAGTATGTTCCAGTTGTGGATTTTGTCCAGTGGTGGGCTCCTATGCGCAGGGCTGCCGATAGGCCAGTACTATTGCTACAGGCATCAGGGGCCCGGCCAAATTGAAAAATGAGGGGGGGGGGCGCGGACGGTTTTGCCGGGCCCCTGGCGCCCGCAGTAATTTGTGCCCAGTGAGCAGTGCCGACGCTGAGCTCCAGCTCCTTGCACAGGCACAGTACCGTCCCTCTCTTGCCGGCTGCCTGCCTTACCAATGGGAGCGGGACTCATTTGCAAGAAAAAGGCGCACCCTCTGGCCCTCGCGAAGCAGGACTCGAAGCACAGATGGAGCCTTTGGCAGCATGGTCGTCCCGGAATAAAGTAAAGCGCGCGGCGAAGGTAGGAGCCCCTTTGGGGTGGCGGCGTTGGGGAATGAGGCTTGGGCAGCCAGGCGCTCGCCTCATCTGGACCCGGGCCAGCAGAGTAGTTTGCTTTTGCACCCCAATTCCTTTTACAAGCCATCCTGGGTGCCAAAAAAAAAAGCTGTTTGCAAACGTTAGTTAGGCTTTCAGGCTTTCTAATGAAACGAGTGAAGAGAAAACTGCGTGTAAACCGTGGTTTAATCTCCCCCACCTCAGTGTTGAAGCGGGCAGTTAGTTGCAGGATGGCCTAGTGGCCCTTTGGCTCCCTTCTCCTCTGAGGCATTTACTAGGGCTTGTAAGTTGGGTCCAGGCTTCTCTCACTCCCCCCTCCCTTTCTCTCTCCCCCCCCACATCTTTCATGCCCTCTCCTGCCAAGTTGCACAAAAGCTGGTCAAGGGGAAAATAAATAAAAATTGAAGTCCTCCTTGAGGAACTGCTCCTCCGGCTCCAGCTGGACAATGTTTGCTTGGAACTGAAGGCCCAAAGGGCATTTTTGGAATAAACATGCATTGTGGGTCCTGAATAAGTTGCTGTTTTCCTTTGAAAATCAGCTGCGCTGTAATGCACTCTCGCATGGCTCTATCAGTGCTACCAGCATGTAGCCGGCATGAAACCACAGCTTAAAATATTGTTTGCAGAGTGGAGCTGTTTGCATAGCCTCAGATTAAAAGGGCTGATCAAATGTTGGGGTATGGTTTTCTCCTGGTATGGAAGTTTTAGAGCACCATAGGATTTTTCTGTTGTGCAGTACTCAAGTAGATAAACCGTTCTAGTGTTTAAAGCCCTGTTTTCCAATTTTATTTTTAATTGGGGCAATTGGAACCTTGTTTAAACCAAGTTAATGGCTTTAAACTAGGCTTCCTCTGCATGTGTAGTAGTTCACTTTTTGAATAGTTAGAATTATATGTCATGGGTGGAGGGGCATCAGGATTTTAGAGATGCTTGGGTGGGGCATGGCTAAAAAAGGTTGGGAACCCATGGGTTAAACCTTGAAACTTTTCTTCCTACATAGCCTTTCTGATTTCTCAAGAGCTTAATTGTAGCCTGGTTTTGACTAGGTTTCTGCTCAAAATAAAAGGGAGCATGCTGAAAAATAAACCATGGTTAACATAAGTGGCCAAGCCCCTTATAAAGCAGTCATTCAGAATGGGTACCATCAATTGGCTCGACTACTGTAATGCTCTCTACATGGGGCTACCTTTGAAAAGTGTTCGGAAACTTCAGATCGTGCAGAATGCAGCTGCGAGAGCAATCATGGGCTTTCCCAAAAATGCCCATGTAACACCAACACTTCACAGTCTGCATTGGTTGCTGATCAATTTCTGGTCACAATTCAAAGTGTTGGTCATTACCTATAAAGCCCTTCATGGCACCGGACCAGGGTATCTACGAGACCGCCTTCTGCCGCACGAATCCCAGCGACCAGTTAGGTCCCACAGAGTGGGCCTTCTCCGGGTCCTGTCAACAAAACAATGTTGTTTGGCGGGACCCAGGGGAAGAGCCTTCTCTGTGGCGGCCCCGGCCCTCTGGAACCAACTCCCCGCGGAGATTAGAATTGCCCCCACCCTCCTTGCCTTTTGTAAGCTCCTTAAAACCCACCTCTGCCGTCAGACATGGGGGAATGAAGATATTCTTTCCCCCTAGGCCCTTACAATTTATGCATGGTATGTTTGTTTGTATGTATGTTTGGTTTTACAAATAAGGGTTTTTTAGCTGTTTTACTATTGGATTTACATGCTGTTTTGTATTACTGTTGTTAGTCGCCCTGACTCTACCGAGAGGGGCGGCATACAAATCCAATAAATAATAATAATAATAATAATAATAATAATAATAATAATAATAATAATAAATGTAAGCCAATAGTAGGTGTATGGCAGGTTGGAAGTTAATAAGTTCCAACAGCACACAGTTAGACGTTTTCTGCATCCTTAGGTGTGTTGAGTAAGAGTACTACACTTCTAGTATGGAAAGTGAAATTCCTAGGCCTGACTTGAAGAGTATACTAAATACTTGAGTTGTGTGAATGCAACTGTTCTGGTTTATGGCTTGACCAGAATTGGCTACACTTGCATGTTCTGCCACAATTAAGCAAAATAGGAAGTACTGTACTGTACTTTTAATATTCTCCTGGTTAAATGGATCTCCTAGGCCAGGTGTAGGCAAAGTCGGCTCTTCTATGACTTGTGAACTTCAAAGATGTTAGAAGGTGGATGGGGGGGGGATTGTTAGGGCATCGGGTGTGCGGCACTGCGGAGAGGGAACTGGGGCAATAATATACAGTGATCCCTCGATTTGCGCGTTCTCGATTAGCGCGAAACGCTGCAACGCGGTTTTTCAAAAAATATTAATTAAAAAATAAGTCCGCGTTTTTTTTTGCTATACCACGGTTTTTCCCACCCGATGACGTCATACGTCATCACCAAGAGTCACTTCTCTGTCTCTTTCTCTTTCTTTCCTGTCACTATGCTTCAATCATTTTCTCATTTCTCTTTTTTCTCCCCTTTTTTCTATCATTTCTCTCTCTCTTTCTTCCTCTCTCACACTCTCTTCCTCCCTTCTCTCCCCCCCCCTCCACTTGCCCACGAGAAGAAAAAAAGCAACCTCTGCCGGGCAGCTCCCCTTGTGCCCCCGCTTTGTGCCTGCCTCTTTTGGGGATTTTTTTTTCTTTTCTTTTTTGCGCTGGCGGCGGGAGCTGTTGGGGAGGGCTCTGCCGGGAAGGCCTCTCAGCTGCAGAGCCGAATGGGGGCGGAGGCAACAGTGGAGCCCGGCGCTGGGGCCATGCGAGGCTGTTCATCCAGGGGGGGCGTGGACTGGCAAGTCGCCCTCCTTTCTCTCTCTTTCTCAAGATCGCTTGCCGCTTGCCTATTGCAGCGAAGGAGGCGAAGCAAGGCTCCAAGCTGCAAAGCGGCAAGCGATCTTTCCCCTTTGCCTGGGCGGCGGGAAGACCAAGGGAAGGTTCCTTCAGCCGCCCAACACCTGATCCGCTCCGCAGCGCGGCAGCAGCGAGGAGCTGAAGATGGGGTTTCCCCTTTGCCTTTACCCCATCTTCGGCTCCTCGCTGCTTCCGCGCTGCGGAGCAGATCAGCTGTTGGGCGGCTGAAGGAATCTTCCCTTGGTCTTCCCCGCCGCCCACACGCAAACTCCACCATCTGCGCATGTGCGGCCATGAAAAAAATGGCGCACATGCGCAGATGGTGGTTTTTACTTCCGCATCCAGTATAACGCGGAAATCGGTTAGCGCGGGAGGTCTTGGAACGTAACCCCCGCGCTAACCGAGAGATCACTATATAATATATAAATTTTTAGCTGGAGAACTACAAAGCACACAATACCTCCAAAGGTATGTGTACTTTGTATTAATAATAATATAGGCTGCTATGCTACTAGCATAGCAGCCTGTTTGAGGGTGGGACTTTCACTTTAAAGGAGTGTTCACATTGCGATTTTGGCCTCCCTTGCCGGGATACATTGGTAACCAGTCACAATCAGCTACCCACTTATCCCTGCATGGAGAACTGCAGCCCCCCCTTTTTAATGTCCAGTTCTTCGTGCAGGGATAAGTTGACAGCTGATTCTGACTGGTTACCAATGTATCCCAGGAAGGGAGGCCAAAAACGCAATGTGGAAAAGCCCTGAGGATTTATTAAGAGGACTCTTTTAAATGGTGTTGGCTCTCTATAGGTGCTTTCACATGTAGCAGAGTTTATGTGCAGATTTCCTGCTGTGGATTTGGTGCTTCTGATTGACTTTGGCTAGCCAGCTGAAAATCCTCACGTAAAATCTGCTACATGTGAAAGCATCCTAAACAAGTATAAAATAAATAATTTTTGTAAATATAAAAAATCCCCTCTCACAATAGAAATTTAAATTACCCTTCTTCCCATTTTCCAAATGAAATCATCTCAAGGCTCCTGCACACATTTGTGTGCCAAGGCCGTTTTGCCAGCCCATGGTTCACTGAAGGCTGTGATCAAGACTTGCAAATTGAGGTTTCTCCCCATCATTGTGGGACGTGTCAAAGGCTACTGATCAAGACATCAATATTTATATTGGAGCTGCAATCACGGGTAGTGATAGGACCTGTCATTTGTAAGCCATGATCACAACTTTAATTGCAAGTCAGCCAACAGGGCCTTGTAAAGAAACACAATAAAATGTGAGAGTTGGAACACAGCCTTGTGCATAGTAAGCAGTGTTTTGAATTTCATTATTTTTCTCTTGGCTAGCAAATTCTGAGAACCCAAAAAAATGTACCATCACAAATCTGGCTCTCAAAAACGGAAGGAGAAAAAAGAGCGGAAAGATGACGAGGAAAAGTTGAAGAAGAAAAAAGTCATCATGCAGTACTTTGAAAAGCGTCAAAGTGACAAGGGAGATGAAGTTCAGGAAGTACAGACAGAACCTTCTCAGGAAGTTGCTGAGCAGACTGCTTCATCCTCTCAGACTGCACCTGTAAGCATTTCAGTGATGAAAGAAGAGCATGAAACATGTAATATGCCAACTTGTGCAGTATCGGAAGAAGATGTAGACACACGGTCCTGCACTACATCCCCCAAAAGACCTCTCACTGCAGAAGAAGATTCTTCTTCAAACCAAATTATATCATCCACTGTTTGTATAGAGATGGATGAAGAAAGACCTTCCTGCATAAATGTAAGTTCTGACCATGAGAATGAACACATTGCCCTAAACATAACTTATTTGGAACAGACAAATGAGGAAGAAATCGACTGGAAAGACCCAGCATGTTGGCCAGATTTCCTCAAGGATAATGAAAGGGAGAAGATTATCCTCTCTGGACTTTTCAATGACGAACAATTAAAGAATATGGTACACTCATTGCCTAAAGATGTAGAGAATCATTCTTTCAGTGATTTTCTTCTGTATGCCAAGTCATCAAATGGACGTGAGAAGATTTTAAGAGATTGGCTGAGATGGAGTTTAAGCAGAAAAGTACTATACTGTGTAACTTGCATGGCATTTTCTAATGACCGTATGAGTAAGAAAGGAAGCATCCTCAGTAGAGTTGTGATTCAGTCTGAGGCTCCTCAGGGAACGGCTGGAACTCTGCCGGCTCCATGCTCAGAGGGGGAGGACGAGGAACAGGAGGAGGAGGAGAACCAGGCAGACGGGGAACAGGAATGTCAGGACGAGGAGGAGGGAGAACAGTCTGAGACCCCCGGGGGGGAGCTCTCCCCAGCAAGCAGCCTGGAGTCATTAGATGAGAACGCACAAGCCATCATAGATATGAGGCAGAGAAGGGCAGCACAACGAAGGGGACAATTAGCCAGGTATTTCCATCCCTAATAGGCAACAGCTGGGTTTGGGTGTGGTTCTCCTCAGAAAGGTTGAAAAGGCAGGCCCGCCCTTCCTGTATTGTGGAGAGTTATCTTTTTGGAGTCCTGTGACCTTGCTTCGATCCTTGGCGTTTCTGATTCTGGCTTGTGGCCTCGAAGGCTGAAAACTTGGGGGAGGCGTGGGTTTTATTATCTACAGTGGTGTGTGTGCCAGCAAGAAGCTTGTTGTATTGTCTGGCCATCGTGACTCTTCTGTGAAGCTTCATAGCATTCCAGTTTGTAAGAACAGTTTTTGTTATCTGTGTTTGTTTTCAAAGATATTAAATGACTTTGCTTTTTACCAGCGTGTCTGGCTACCCTTTTTAGTTGGTGTTGACGTCTGGGGGAACCCAGACAGAACAGTATAACTCTCCACCAACCACCAGACACCTGGTTCACAGTTGGAGGGGTGGTTTGGTTGTTTATTCTTCCTGCTCTCTGCTGCTGGTTCCTTGTTTGGCATTTTTTGCTTTTTGGCTTCCTGTTTTTGCCTGCCACAATGGACGTTTCTGCAGCTGACATGCAGGCTGTGTTTGCTGAGTTGCGAAGGGACATTGCACAGCTGACCCAGACGGTCCTGGTTTTACAAAGTAGGAAGGATGGTTTTGACCCATCACAGCAGAAGTGGCATCGGTTGTATATGAAGTTGCCAGAGAATGAATACTCTGCACAACACAGAAAGAACTACTGGAGCTGGAGAACACTTCAAAAGTCTATAGGTGGTCATGGCATCGATTATGAGCTTCAAATAAATTTGTTAAAGGAAGCTGATAAGTTTATGGCTCTTTTAGAGAGACTTTTGTATGTCACATTGCATTTAGCATCACGGAATATGGCATTCCGAGGGAGTTCCCAAAGAATTGGAGAAAACCACAATGGCAACTTTCTGGGAACCTTGGAAATCTTGGCAAGATATGATAATCTACTAAGAGAGCATTTAGAAAAAGTCAAGGCTAGTCAGGAAAAGGGAATGAGACTTCCAGCTCATGAAGACCTTTTTTGGTAGTGTAAACAGGTTATATATTCTGTTCAGCAGCAGTCTTGCAAGATGGAATACACTGATTGATGAAGTGGGAAGGTCTCTGCATGGTTTGAGTGACACTCGGTGGAGTTCAAGAATAGAGGCTGTACGTCCAATTGCACAGAATCTACCAAGCATTTTAAAGGCTCTGGAAAAAGTTCTTGCTTCCAGAAAACTTACAAATGATGCACACTCAGATGCCCAAGGTCTCTATGACTACTTCTCATCCTTTCGGGCAGTGGTTTTAGCCACATTCTGGTTCAAAGTGCTTACCAGCTTTGAGGATAGAAACAAAATTCTCCAATGAAGATCTATTTCCATGGAAATTGGAGTGGCCAACATTAAAGCTCTCACTGAAGAAATGCAACTGCTTCGAGAAAAGTGGCCTGTTTTACTTTCTGAAGCTGGAGCAGTAGCAGATTGCATGGAGATTCCCAAGGAACTACTGAATCCTCAACAATTGCGGCAAAGGAAGACAAAGCATCATGATGAAATAGATCCTGAAGAGCATTTTAAAGCTAATGTCTTCCTTGTGGCAATGGACACAATCATTTCTGACCTTCATCAGTGCTTCCAGTCTATGGAGGAAATCTGCAAGCTATTTTCTCCAATCTTGAAAGTGACAACAATAAGTGAGGAAGACCTGGTGGCATCGACTGAAGAATTAATCTCAGCATACCCTGATGATTTCACATCATCTTTACTCGATGAGCTGCAACATCTTCAGAAAACGTACAAAGCTACATTTCCAGAAAACCCGGGTCCCTTAGATTTGCTAAATGCAATCTACGAACTAGAGCTTCAAGGAATATTTGGAGAGATGTGTATTGCTCTTCGGATTTTTACCACATTCCCACTTTCAGTGGCAGAAGGAGAGAGGGCATTTTGCAAACTTTCATTAATCAAGAACTACCGGCGTTCTACAATGAGTGAACAACGTCTAAACAGCTTAGCAATACTTTCCATTGAACATGAGCTTGCAAGACAACTCAGTTACAAAGATTTAATTAAAGACTTTGCAAATCAGAAGACTTGCTCCATAAACCTGAATTTGTTGTTTATTTTAACTATGAGCTAAGAAGGGCACAATTCAGTGCTCACAGTACATTGGAGAGAAGGTTCATTTTTGCTATTCACTAGGTTTTCCAGATACTGTGAACATTTACTTGAAGAAAATGACAGCTTTACTTTACCCACATAGACAGGTAGGAAAATATTATCGTATGGGACTTTGTTTTTCATTCAGCTGTGAACTTCACAGCTAAATACAGGTCCAAGTTTACTCTAGTTACCCTAATCTAGCTGATGTTCAAGCCAGAGTGCTGTTCGTGCAACATGGTCCATGTGTTCACCTCATCGCACTTATGCATGTGAATGTGCATGGCTAAGAAGCGTGGAGCTCCTCAGCGCTTGGAGTGGCAGTGCAGCCAGGGCCGCCGATAGACCGGTACTACTGGGAGTGGCGTCACGGGCCCGGCCCAATTGAAGAATTAGGGGGGCCCGCCGGCTGGCCTCCTGGTGCCCAGTCAGCAGCTCCTTGCACTTGCGCAGACTGTACCCGCCCTCTTTTGCCAGCCGCCTGCCTCACCTCAGCAAAGTAAAAGGCGCGCCCTCTGCTCTGGTCCTCGTTGCGAGGCAGTACTCGAAGCCCCGGAGCCTTGGGCAGTGCGGCGGTCCCCTCCCGCTCCCACGTGCCGTGCGGCGAAGGTAGGAGCCCCTTCGGGGTGGCGGCAACGCTAGTTAGTTGCGCTTGTGTTAGTTGCGCTTGTGTTAAATTTTGTTTCTTTCCTAAGCAGCCTTCTGTGTAAAAAAATCCATTTGGGAACGAGTCGTTCCCAAATGGATTTTTTTACACAGAAGGCTGCTTAGGAAAGAAACAAAATTTAACACAAGTGCAAGTTGTAGGCTTGGCACGCATGCGCCAGCATCCCCCAAAAGGCCCCCCCCGCTCACCCTTTTCCAAGGGCGCGCACAAAGTCGCGGCCCCCCCGCCCTCCCACGCCTCTAGCCCCCCCGCGCCTCCCCTGGCTACCTGCCGCTGCCACCGCCCGCCCCGCCCACTCGGCCACTCTTTCTTCTCTGCTGCAAGAGAGGTGGCCCGGGGACTTCGGTCCACTCCTCCCGCGCCCAAGGAGAGCTGCTCCGACCCAAAAGTTTCCCGTCTGCCCTTCGACGCCACGCCACGCGGGGCTTCTCAACCCCCGCCTGCGCCTCTCTCGGCAGGTAGGCAGGGCAGGTAGTGGGGCTCAGCTCTCCCCCCGTCACACGCACACACACACCACGGCTGCATAATTCAGTCCCGGCTTCGTCTCACCCGCCGCTGCCCCCCCGCCCGGCTCTCCACTCCCGCACGCATGGTGGGCACTCCCGGGCGGCGCACTCGGCGGATCCAGCTGCGCGGGACAGAGCGGGCGCGGGGCGCAGGTAGGGCGCGGGCGACAGGCGGCGGCGGGGAGGGGGGGCAGCCAGGGTCCGGGTCGCGCCCTCCGCTCCCCCAGCGCTGCCGTTCCTGGAAGGGAGGAGCGGGGAGCCCCGAGGAGGAGGAGGACAGGAAGGGGGCGGTGCAGGGGGGGCTCCGGTGGCACGAGGGAGCCGCTTGATGGGGGAGGGCTGGACGGGGGAGGCAGGAATACCGGGCGCTTCCCGGCAGCGCTCCCTCGCGGGTTAGGGGGTGGTGGGCAGGCGGCAGGCATTCTCACAGTGGGGGCCGCCGGCCGGCGAAGGCGATTTTCAATGTCGGGCATGCGGGCTGACGCACTCTCTCTCCATCTCCCTGCCAGCCCGCCCGGAACATTCAAAGTAAGAGCGAATGTTTTTCTTACTTTGAATGTTCCGGGAGGGCTGGCAGCAGGGGGATAGGGAGAGCGCGCGTCAGCCCGCGCGCCCGACATTGAAAATCACTTTCGCCAGCCTCCGGAGAACAAGAGAGAGTGAGAGCGACAACAGAACAAGATAGGGAGAAAATGAGAGAGAGAGAGAGAGAGAGAGAGAGAAATAGGGGGAGAGATAGAGAAAGAGAGAGAAAGAAAAGAGAGAGAGATGAGAGAGGAAGGAAGAGTGAGAGAGAGGAAGAAAGCAAGAGAGAGAGAAAGAAAGAAAGTAAGAGATGAGAGAGGAAGGAAGAGAGTGAGAGAGTGGAAGAAAGCAAGATAGAGAAAGAGAGAGAGATAGAAAGAGAGAGAGAGAAATGAGAGAGGAAGGAAGAGAGTGAGAGAGAGGAAGAAAGCAAGATAGAGAAAGAGAGAGAGAGAAAGAAAGAGATGAGGGAGGAAGGAAGAGAGTGTGAGAGAGGAAGAAAGCAAGAGAGAGAAAGAGAGAGAGAAGGAAAGAAAGAAAGAGATGAGAGAGGAAGGAAGAGAGGAAGAGAGAGGAAGAAAGCAAGATAAAGAAAGAAAGAGATGAGAGAGGAAGGAAGAGAGTGAGAGAAAGAGAAAGAAAGCAAGAGAGAGAAAGAAAGAAAGAGATGAGAGAGGAAGGAAGAGAGTGAAAGAGAGGAAGAAAGAGAGAGAGAGAAGAGTGGAAGGAAGAGAGAGAGAGAAATGATAGAAAAAAGGGGAGAAAAAGAGAAATGAGAAAATGATTGAGGCAGAGAATGACAGAAAAGAGAGAGAAACAGAGAGGGAAGTGATTCTTGATTTAAAGCATATGGTAAAAGCACTTAAATAATAACAGAGAAAAAAACCCAGCCCTCACCTGTTTTTATTAATAGTTTTGCTGGTTGTTTTATTTTTAATAGTAATGGATTTTGGTTTTTTTAAATTATTATTGACAAAATTGAATGGGTCCAAAGACGGGCTACAAGAATGGTGGAAGGTCTTAAGCATAAAACGTTATCAGGAAAGACTTCATGAACTCAATCTGTATAGTCTGGAGGACAGAAGGAAAAGGGGGGACATGATTGAAACATTTAAATATGTTAGAGGGTTAAATAAGGTCCAGGAGGGAAGTGTTTTTAATAGGAAAGTGAACACAAGAACAAGGGGACACAATCTGAAGTTAGTTGGGGGAAAGATCAAAAGCAACCTGAGAAAACATTATTTCACTGAAAGAGTAGTAGATCCTTGGAACAAACTTCCAGCAGACGTGGTTGGTAAATCCACAGTAACTGAATTTAAACATGCCTGGGATAAACATATATCCATCCTAAGATAAAATACAGGAAATAGTATAAGAGCAGACTAGATGGACCATGAGGTCTTTTTCTGCCATCAGTCTTCTATGTTTCTATGTTTCTATTAATTTCTTTTAATAAAAAAGAAGGGATTTATTTATTTATTTATTTATTTATTTATTTATTTATTTATTTATTTATTTATTATTTATTATTTCTATGCCGCCCAGTCCCAAGTTTTTCCTTATTTCCAGATTGCATTTCTTCTTGGTGAGGTTCCGCCCATTACTTCTTGTACTACCTTCAGGTGGCATGGAGAATAAATAGATGCAATCTGCTCCGTGGCAGCCCTCCGTGGCAGCCCTTCGTGGGAAACTACTATTATATTCCCCCTCAGTTTTCTATTTATTGAGCTAAACATACTCGTTCTCTTAGCCCTTGTTCATAGGATTTAGCCTCTAGGCCAGGGGTGTCAAACTCAATTTCATTGAGGGCCACATCAGGGCTGTGTTTGACCTCAGAGGGCCGGGGGAGGGCTTGCCCAGGGTGTGTGGCCATGGTGGCATGGCACGGGATTTGGGGGGCAGTAGTTTTAAAATGGCTGGGGGGCCCCAGACACTTAGGCTGTATGGGGCCCCAAAATTCCTGATGATGGCCCTGAGTGCAGCTATGAAGTGGGGAGCCCCATTCACATGCACAAGTGCAGTCCTTGTGATGCAGTCAGCATACAGACTCTGTTGCACGAACTGCACCTTTGTTTTGGAGCCAGCTGTTTGTTGCAATAGAGGTTCTACGTGATTTGAGTTGGTTGACTTTTTTTTACACCTATGATGGAGTTTACATATAGTTTTAAACATTATTGTGTATAATTTATCTTCTGGTTACCTGTTATTTATTGGTATTATTGTGAAAACAAATATTTTTCTAGTGTGGTGCAGGAGTATTTTGCCTTTATCCTTTGTGCCATCTTATTGCTGCTTTTAATATGGTTGATGGCAAAATTAATAATATTTTGTTAATTTGGTGGTATTTGCACTATTCTGGTTATTTATTTATATGTATGTAATAAGTTGATGTGACTTGAATATATTTTCTGCGTTATTAACACATTGGTCAAAAACTGAGAGGCCACCGAAGAGACATGTGGAATCAGCGCGGCTTTACTAAAGCTGAATATATGACAGAACTGGTGGCCCTAGCAGCTGCACTTTATAATGTTATATTTGTTATATGTTGTGTTGTCTAGTAAATATTTGTATATGTTTACAGTTCACTGTGCTTTCCTTTATGATGTCATATTTGCACTATAGTAATAAACATACTTGACCAAAATTTTAACAAAATGACTCATATTATTAATCTGTCAAACAAATGTACCTTGTTGTAGTGGCAGGGTTTAAATTTTTTTTGTGAAAGGTAAATTTAATACATAATTGGTATGTCGCAAAATAAAGTAGTTTAAAAAGGGGGGGCAGACACTTAGGCTGTATGGACCCCAAAATTCCTGATGGTGGCCCTGCCTATGGGTACGGTCAGGTACGCAGTACTGTTAGCAAAATTCTGATTTTTTTTTCTTTTTTTCCCTTCTGGGCTCCGGGCACTGTTCCCTGTAAGCTGTGCACATGTGCGCGCTATCCAAAATACCCCCCACGCAGCCTTTTCCTCGGCCACGCGCTCCCCATCCCCCCTGCCAGCCTGCGGGGGGGGCGGGCAGGGAGGCGCGGGCAGTAGAAGGGAGCCGCGGCCGCCCCTGCCTCTCCATGGTGCCTCTATCCCCCACGCGCTCCTGGCCTCTCAGCCCTGCCCCCTCTCCTCCTCCACCACCTCCTGCCTTGGGCGAGACTTCTCTCGTGGTGGCTGGGGCTGCGGCTGCGGCTGCGGCTTCTCGGGACGAAAGCGCTCCCAGCCAGGAGGCTGCGAGAGGGGCGGGGCGGGCTTTCCCAAAACGGACGGAGAAAGCCCCCTCTCGCAGCCCCCTGGCTGGGAGCGCTTTCGCTGCGAGAGAGGGCTTTCTCCATCCGTTTCAGGAATGCCTGCCCCTCCCCTCTCGCAGCCCCTTCGCTGGGAGCGCTTTCGTCCCAGACTTCCAGCAAGGGGGCTGCAGTAGAGGCAGGGCAGGCGTTCCCGAAGCGCTCGGAGAAAGCGTTCTCGCAGCTCCCTCGCTGACAGAGAGAGAGGAGGAGAGAAAGTAAGTGAGAAAGAGAGAGAGAGAGAGAGAGATAGCAAGAGAGAGAAGAGAAAGAAAGAAACAGAGATAGAAAGAAAGAGAAAGAAAGAAAGCAATAGAAAGAGAGAAAGAAAACAAGAGAGGGAGAGAGAAAGTGAGAAAAAGAGAGAGAGAGCAAGAGGGAGAGAGAGAAAGAGAGAGAAACGACTCTTGATTTAAAGCATATGGTAAAAAGCACCCAAATAATAAGAGGGGAAAAAACCCCAACACAAGGGGGGAGGAGACAGGGATGGAAAAAGAGAAGATAGTAATAATAGTAATAGATTTTGGTTTTGTTTTATTATTAATTTCTTTTAATAAAAAAGGGAATTTTTTTCTTCTTTCTTTCTTTCTTTCTTTCTTTCTTTGTTTGTTTGTTTATTTATCTATCTATCTATCTATCTATCTATCATCTATCTATCTATCTATCTATCTATCTATCTATCTATCTATTTATTTATTTATACTTCTATGCCGCCCAGTCCCAAAGGGACTGTCGCTCAGACACTATACTTTTCTGCCCACACCGAAAAAAAATTAGAGGGAACATTGGCTCCGGGTATGTTTTTCCTATTGCAGTAAATGAGATTGAATGTGTATAATTTTAGAAGAGCTGTGTGTGCGTGTGTGTGCATACAATTTATATAGTAGATAATCAGGGGGCGGCTACTGCCCAGACAGGGGTAATGCTGTGGGGTAGTGAAAATGGAGCTTGACCCCAGAACACCCAATTTGCACTGAAAGATGTTGAAAGAAAATGCATAAGCCATGCCCACAGTGTGGTAGTAAAAATTTTAGTAGCCCATCACTGGTTTTGTCCCATTATGTTTCTGTTATTACAACTATGTCATATCTACCTTTGTGTGTTAATATTTCAAATTCACCCTGTTTATTCCCCAGACTTTGTGTATAGGCACTTGAGATTTTTGTGCATGACTCTGGGTGTGCTTCCTGCATCTCCTATTTGGTGTTTGAGTTTGTCTTCCTTCCCATCCCTCTTTAGTTCATTATTTACCTTGCTTACTAGGGGTTTTGCTTGGAGTTAGGTCTTAGAGATCATATAGAGTGGTCATTCTCACCCCTTCAATTTTAGTTTAAAGCCCTCCTGATAAGTTGAGCCAGTCATTTTTCAAAAACATTCTTCCCAGTCTTTCTAAAGTGTAACCCGTCCCTTGCCAAAAGCCCATCTTGGGGGTAGCACAGTCCATGGTCCAGGAATCCAAAGGCTTTTTTGGTGACACTGACCTTTTAGCCAGTGGTTCACTTGTAGAATTCTTTTTATTTATTTTTATAAATACAACACAAACACATATGGACAAACAAACCAGTAGGGGTACAGTTTATCCCTATTTATAATTAGCTTGCATCGGCTAATATCCACATTGTTATATAAACTATAAAATGTAAATATAGTTATAATTTACTTATTTTCCCTTCTTTATTTCTTACTTATTCTATATCATTGTTGTATAAAATAATTTTATTTCTTCTATAATAATTTATCTTTAACTTTCTTATCAGTTCAATTATTGACATTTTCAGTTCACCTATTCTTTCTATCTTCCAGCCATTCATATAATTTATTCCATATTAAGTAATATTTTGATTCTTCTTTTTTAATTTTCTTTGTTAATTTGTCCATTTCAGCACATTCCAATATTTTTCTAATTATGTTGTCATCTTTTAGTATTTCCTGATTTTTCTAAAGTTGTGCATAGGTTATTATTGCCACTGTAATGATGTGTATAATCACATACTGTAATTCCTTTTTATATTTTTTTGTCAAAAATGCCCAATAAAAGTAATTCAGGTTTCCCATCTATATCTTCTTTTATTATCTCTTTTAACCTAATTTTGTTCTAATATTTTTTGCCCTTAAACAAGTCCACCACAAGTATAGTAAATTGCATTTTCCTTCTTGCATTTCCAGCACCTTGGTGATAAGTTTATTATTATTATTATTTATTTATTAATTGGATTTGTATGCTGCCCTCTCCAACGACTCAGGGGTGTTTGGGAACATCCTAGAAATTCTTACAGGGAGTAGATGACATCTATAAAACATCACTGCTTGTAGAATTCTTTGTTCTTTTACCGGGTGTTGTCCTATTGTTGGCAAAATAGATGAGAAAACTACTTGTGCACTCAAGTCCTTAACTTTCTTGCCTAGCTGCTCATAAAAACTCAATATTGTACTAGCCCTGGAGGTGTACCAGATGTACCAGCCCTAGTGGGTTCATGGTATGTTTTTGGAGATAAAGATACTATAGATGCCATCATTCAAGTTGTATTTCAAGCATTCAATGCTGCATGTTAGGCTGAGTCTCAGGAGAAAGGCGGCATAGAAATCTAATCTAATATCTAATCTAATCTATCAATAAATGAAATGCTTGGATGTAAGTGGCCATGGGATATTTGCCTTGTGATATGGTTTTGATTCTCGTTCTGCCTATCAGCCAGGGGGTCCTCAAACCTCTTTGGTAGGCCCCCAGAAAGCAGTCAAAGTTGCATAATTCTGTGCATCGTTGTGGAAAGTCACCATCCACTCTGTCACTTCCCTCTCCAGCATTAAAGTTACACTCTGCACCTTGACCCCTTCCATTGGTAGGCCAGCTCCATACTCCTGTATATAGATCCACACCTGAAGAATGCCATTTTTTTTGGCGTCACTATTAAATTTCACTCTCAGGGTGGGAGGCATGCATTATGATGGACATGGAGTAAGCACACGGACACAGAAATTGGAATATATGGGTCATATTTATTAATTTATTAAAATGAAAGAGGGCGAAAATGCCAATCAGAACACTCAAACATTCCTGTGCAACTTTGGGCGAAAACCTCCTGTGGAGCAAGGGAGGGTCCCATTTAACTTAAACTTGGGCTTGAACTTGAACTTGACCCTCTCTTGCTCCCTGCCATGCCCATGCGTGTGGGGTGGCTCACCCACCCTGGTTGTTATCTCTGGGCATGCAATGGGTGAGCCCCAGGGGCATCTCTCCTCCATGAGAAGAGAGATGTAACCATGGCGGGGAGCAGCCAGTCACCATCCAAAAAGTGCCCAAAGGAGACACACAGTTGCTGAGATACCAATATTTTCGCCCCTTACCGCCACAGTAGGGAACCAGTCAGCCAAAAGTGAGCCTCCACTGTAACCCCCACCCTGCACCATCGGGGCAGGTACCTCTGCAGGTCCCATAGGCCGGGTGCCCAATTCCTGCCCTGGCCATTAACAATATCCAAGCCAAAAGGTGTTTAATGGCAATCATTATCCCCCAAGAGTCCAATCCTATGCCATCTAACTGGGGTCCCATGCTATCCCAACCGGACCTTGGAGGTGCCACATGAAACCGAGGTACCTACTGCAATGTGCCTCCCTCTTTGAATATTCTCCCTGTATCCTCCATTCCCCATACAGTGTGCCAGGTGTATTCCCATGCAGTTAGAGGCTCCATTCAGCAATAAGCCACTGAATGCTCCACCATAGGGCTCTCCAGGCCCCTCATCTTTGCTGCCCCAATATGCAGGCCCACTTAAATCTGTACAGGCCATGCAATACCCCAGGCTGCCCCTTCCTCGATGCTGGCTGTCTCCTGGGCAAATGATAGGTTTCAGTCTGCTTGCTTTGCCATGAAGCCTTCCAGTCTAAATGCTCCAGCCCGCCCTCATAGGCCCAAGGGCCTCCGACGCCATTTCACCCAGGAGACCTGCAAGAAACAGTCAGGCCATTAACATTTGCACTTGCCATAAGCCCGCTCTAGGTGAATCCCCTTATTATGGGGTGTGGATAATCCGCCCCACAGGCGTGCCCGGTTAATTGACCAATCGCTGGCCCTGAGCCACCACTCCTGGCTACTAATGCATAAAAAGGCCGCCTGCATCTCTCAGCTCTCCAGCAGCATGATATTTTTGACTGACAATATGCGACCGAGGGGGGAAAACTCTGGCACCCATTGATTAGTAGCAGGCAGCTGGCCGTATCCCGCTGGCCCTAAGGACCAGGGTAGTAAAGCCATAGATTGCCGGAGGGGGGGCATTTGGGGGGGCTGTCACCCCAACTTACCTTGTTACCCACCAACTTACCCACCAATGCTGTAGGACGCCCTATTTGTTGGGTCCCGCTTGCGGCCATATATTAGCAACCCATCAAGTTAGCAACCCATCAACAAATCGCCCCCAGTCTTGGGAGGGGTCAGAAATAACCGCCAATGCCCCCCACCCCAAAGCCGGAGGGACCAAGTGACCCCCCTTCTCCTGTGGGTTGGGAAAGGAACCGAAACAGCCTATCACTGCCAGGAAAAAACCGCACCCCCGCATTGTTGACAAAGATGCATACTGGTTAAGTGTCGGTGTTAATGCTTCCCCCTCCCGAGGTGCCATGGACCAGGAACCCTGGTGGGGGTCAGGACGTAAAAGAAAATATATGCGGAGGGTGAGGCAAGGGTAGCCACTAAAATGGGTGGGGGGAGACCGTGGGCATGGGCTGGCACCTCACATGCCTGGCATGACCCCTACCTGACCCTCTCGGTGTTGTGTGGGGACCTGCGACCCGGCAGGAGGCCATTGGCAATTGGGTTCGGCTTAAATGATACCACACCGCCTGGTGTGTGTCCCCTGCTGATTAAGACCACCAATCACCTAACCATACCTCCCCAAGGGTGAGAGTACCATTGTTACATGAGTGTGGCAAATAAAACAGGGAAAGCCCCCGCGCTAGGGCAATGGTGCCTTCTGCAGGGTGAGGCCCTACCCAGAAACCCCTGTGCTAAGTGGTTTCACTATAACCCTGGTCTATGTGTTGCTACGCCCTGTATGGTGCCCTGAAGTCGGCCCAGGTGGCTCCCACATGAGGGCAGCTACATCATGGGTCAGGCAAATGGGCTAGATGCTGCCACACGATGTGGCATGAATGACAGATAATGTGAACATTCGGGGTTTGCCTTGAGCTGTGCTTGTGTTACATAAATGGAATGGCCCCGCCCTCCAGGCTCTCCTGATAGCACATGGGCCATACAGAGCTAAAAAATGGCAGTCATGGGCCAACTGTCAAGACCCAGCCGGTCCCCCATGGTGGGTGTAATGAAGACCACTCCAAAGCTGCCGTCTCAACCATTTGCATTCCAGGTGCTGCTACTACAAGTGGGTTGCCAAATGGAGATACCTGTATTGAAGCACAAAGTTAGCAAATGCAGCATGCAAGGATTCCCAACCGAGGGAGGCAAGGAACGACTACAGCATGAAGCCCAACTACAAGCGGCAAAAGGGGTGGTGGTATGTCTTGCGCTGAAATAAGTCATGAAAATTGGGATCCCCACCACCTGCTGGTGCACCATCGGAAAAAATGGTGGGAATAGGAAACTATGCCCCTTATGATACAAAAGCCATAAAGCTGTCCAGATGGGCAGTAACCCAAAGATACTTACGTGTCCAACTTGTGCCGACAACAGTCCAGACACCTGCTGCCCCAGCCAGTGACGATGCAAGATGACGTGCGCCTCTCCTTGTGGACTTCCAAAAGTGTGACCTGGTGCCAGCTCCACCAGAAATGAGCACCCCCCAGTGCGATGTCGCACGAGCTTCAGAAGAAGATTGCCCCATATAATGGGTAGCAAAAAAAACCTTCCCCAGTATGAGAGCAGAAAAAAAATAATGGCCCCATCATCAATCTATCAAGCATGCTAATTGTCATATGTACATTATGTACCCTGCTCTTGCGCACCAAGCTGTGCCTGTCCATACAGGACATGTTCTACATACCTTGTATATACACGCTAACCCAAGATAAAGGAACCTGCCCTTGGGTGCAGCCAGATGATGCCTTATCTAAAATTTGGGGCTTTGCATACTAAACAACCAATATCATTCCCCTCTCTCCTGATCTAGCAATCATAAAATAATAATCATAATAATAATACTAAAATTAACCAGGAGACTAACAATGGCCATGATAACAAATTACAATAATATAAGGTGAAACGAATAACCAAAATGATAAATGGGCCCTTGTGTATTAAGCCCTGGGTAACATGAATACTGTGCCAGTCCATATAGGTGTGCGTCCAATTAGGATGCCCCCCCCCCCAGTGCTGAAAGAGTTACATGGGCCAGGCAACGAGATGCCTGCATACCCGGGGAGCACTAACATACCATTAGCTAGGCAAAAATATATCTAAGCTCTACGATCTGATGTCCTATGAGAAACATACGAAAGCATAATTACGAAACTAATGGCACTAAGTCAAAAGGCCCAAATACAAATAACAAATATACCTACTGGGAATGGGGAGAGGGTGTGTGGGGATGGATGTTATGACAAATTGATCAAGCTAAGAGCCGCTAGAGGGACTCCTCCCCCCTTGCTGCCCCCAAGATAATGGGTTGAAATCCGACTACCCCGCACTCCCCATGATTCCTACTCGGGAAAACCTTGCATTGGCCCCGCACTTACCTCTTGATCCCAGGGGTGGTGGTGACCCAGCTGCAGGGTTGCCGACATTTGTGGGGGTCCGCAACCAGGGGGGCACCTCTGACCCTGTCAGCCCGATGGCCAGGCCACACAAAGGAGCCCTGAACCTCGTGGGCTTCGTTGTCTGCCCAAAGCAGAGTCAGCGGCCAAAGCTGCAGAGCCCCACCATGCGGGCTCCAATTGTCCTGCCCACCAGCCCCAAACCATGCCATGGGGCCAGCTGGTGAGGGCTCCACCCAGTGCTTCACCAGCCTGCACGATGGGCCGGTGCTCCAGACCGCGGAGCCCACCCATGTGGGCTCCGTCTTACCTACCTGCTGGCCTGCCAACCAGGCCCGTGATCCAAGCAGCGGGGCCCTGCCACATGGGCTCCGCTTTGTTCCCCCCGCTGGCCTGTGAGCCAGGCTGGCGGCAACAAAAGAGAGGAGACAAGCGGTGCTTTGCCCCTTTATATGGGAGATGCTGCTCGCCTCCCCGGAACTCGTCATGTCCTGTGACACGCACAGGGCATGCTGGGTACTCAGGGGGGGTGCACATCACTCATGTGCAATTCCTCTTAACCCTCCCCCATGCAGGATGCCTGCTGCTGGGCTCTGTCGTGCTCCCGGCACCACCGCAAATGACACCGGCCTCGAGGCGGCCAACAGTCAGTTCTCTTCTCTATGGAAGAATGCCCCATGCTGACGGCGGTGGCTGTGCCAGCCTGGTCTCACTGTACTGGTACTGGTGGAGGTGGGTAGGGACTGCTTTGACTTCAATTGTGGGTGCAACCACATCATTGTTGGCTTGAGCAGGCACCAGCTGGGGAGATGGTGGTGCTGGCCAATCTTTGGCACTGTGAGGTCAGAGATTTTTGAAGGCTTCCCTAAGGATAACCTCATTTTACTCTCACCATTTCACTTTTCCTCAGCGTGCTGAGCTTTTGACTGGCTTCCTTGCTTTCTCATATAAATGTTTCCCAGAAATGTTTCCTCCCATTCTTCTTTCTTTCTGACCCCTTAGCAAACACTGGTTGACTTCCAATTTGGGGAAGTCTCCACTGATTGGGGGTCTCAAAGTGCATTCTTCCCAAGCTTTCATCTCCTTCTGCTTGCTGTCACAAGAAGACTTTGTCCCCATGGTAGATGTCTCTGGGTGGATCACTGTTTCCAGTTTATTGTCAGATTTGTCCCAAATTGAATGTTTGGGAAAGAAAGACTCTCAACTCCATTTCTGAAGTGAAAGGATCGCTTTTACTAAACTCAAGTGGTTACAACATAAGCAAAGTTGGATCTGAATATTCCTGCATGAATCCTGCATTTTTTCTTCTTCCCTGGCCCTTCCCTTCTTGACCAGTCTACCAGTGTCCAATGATTTTCAAATTAGATGATTTTGGGAACAGCTTTGATGCTTCCTTGATGTAATTTCACATTCCATTATCACAGCTCCATCCTTGATCAGCTGGTTTGTTCCAGATTGACCCATCTGGTTCCTGTCACCCTGTCATTCCCCATCCTACCTCCCCAATCCTACTCTCTACATCCTAAATCTCTCCCCCACACCCAAATTTTATGGCATGATGCCAGCAGAGCAAAATCTTTGCTGAAGATAGCAGATCTGGATAGTTTCCAGGCATCAAATAAACTTTCAAAAACATGCTAAGCTTTAATGGAAGACTTTATTCTGGATTTGGCAGTAATATCAACAGAAGAGGCAAGATGTCCAAAGTAAAATCTAAAAGGTCAACAGGAAGCCATGATGGACCTTTAATCATATCTTCGGTGTCTCCATCTTGATTGTGTGATGGGCATAATAGTACAACTGAAGCCCTGTCCCCATTGTACATGTATGCAAGGCAGTGATGGGCACCTACGGGTACTGTCAGGTATGCAGAACCAGTAGAAAAAAATTGATTTTTCCCCCCTCTGGGCTCTGGGTATGTTTTTCCTATCACAGTAAATGAGATTGAATGTGTATAATTTTAGAAAAGTTGTGTGTGTTTGTGTGTGTTCATACACTTTATATAGTAGATAATGTATATTTTTGTGTGCCTGTGTATAATATGTATGTACATATATGGCATATATACATAGAATTAAAGAGTATATTTTGGATGTTCAGTAATAGTAAATAGATAAGGAAATTGTATCTCCTTGAGGCGAGGAGAGGCCAGGCACCCTAACCTTAAACCAAACCCTTGATGTGAGCATGTTTTTGAAAGCATGTTTTTGAAAGTTTATTTGATGTCAAGTTGGCTACCTTTAAGCAGTCACATGACCTTTAAGCCACCTCTGGTCATATGATTGTCAAGCCACTCTCACCTGGTCACATGGCCAGTAAGCTATACCCACAAAATAAGCCACGCTCCACAGTGTGATAGTAAAATTTTTTGCAGCTCTTCACTAATGCAAGGCCAATATACAAAGAAAAGAAGCAGGATTTGGATCATGCTGCCAAAACTATCACCTTGAATCTTTTGAAGTATCCCAGTCACTGGTGGGATAGGAGAAAATAAGAGGTAGGCATAAAAAGCTTTTCCCTGTTTGGCTTATAATGTTTAATGAATGACCCCATCCTCCAGGTTACTATTTTGGAAATAATCAGCAGAGAGCTGACAATCTACTCTTAAAGTTTCAAATGTTATCATCAGCCCCAGAAATTGTCTACTTCTGATTGATGTCCTACCCCAGGACAGACCCACTATGCATTCCATCATTCAAAGAATAATATGGAGTAAAGGCAGAACCAGAATACACTGTGAACGTGCTTATAGGATGATATCCAATAGCATAACCAGCAGAATACATAGTGTTCATACTTCCATTGATTTTTATTTTGCCACAGAACAATATAAAATGAAGAAACATATTTTAATATTGTGTAGAAAATGCACATCTACCAACTGTACTTTCAGATGGAGAAATACTTTAATGCATTTAGCTTTCAGCCAATTAATATACTGATGTGAATTTTGACAATAATCTCAAGTTACCTGTAGGCTTGTATTCTACTTCAGTAAATTATACATTGATTTATTTGTCATCATCCTGATGCAGCTCATTCTCTGATCTTTCTCTACTCCAAACCTCCATGATAACTTTAGTGAACTGCAGAATATAATAGCTTATAATTACTATTGCAAAAAGGTGTGACAGATTACACAAGCACCAAATTACAAACAAACAAGCAGAGAAAAAAGATACATATATAACACCCTGAAGGGCCCTATTGTGAAGACAAATTAGAAATTGTGGGAGAGCTGTCTATGGTATAAAAAAATCAGAAGGAATAATTATTCAACTAACAAAGTTGTGAGTTTAGGCATTCTATACAAGTAGTCCTCAACTTACAACAATTCATTTAATGGCTGTTTGAAGTTACAACAGCACTGAACAAACTTTTTCACACCTTTGACCATTGCAGCATCCCTCTGGTCATGTGATCAAAATTCAGATGCTTGGCAGCTGGTTAATATTTATGACGGTTGCTGTGTCCAGGTGTCATGTGCTTACATTTTGCGACTTTGTGGCAAGCAATGTCAATGAGAAAGCTAGATTCACTTGACAACTGTCATGCTAATTTAACAATTGCAGTGATTCACTTAGCAAAGGTGGCAAGAAAGGTTCTAAAATGGGGCAAAATTCACTTAACAACTATCTCACTTAATAACAGAAATTCTGGGCTCAATGTGGTGGTACATCAAGGATTATCTATACGACATTCTTTTCTGATGAAACATAAAAGCAGACCCAACAATAAGGCTATATCCTACATAACACAATAGAGCTAGAGTCCCTGAAAATAGCAAAGGCTCTTTAAGATGATTTGGAGTATGTGACTAGTGGTCTATGTTTTGATTTGATGGCTCCTTAGAAAAAAGACTGGTATAACAATGGAGGCTCCAAAGTGTTGTGGTTAGCTCTGGCCCAGCTCCTGCCCCAAGGACTGTGGATGTGGGGGAGACAGCCACATGCTGCAGGCCTGTTTTGCCCCCGGTGGAATCTGCTGATGAAGGCTCCTGCTCAAGAAGACATGAGTGACAGGGAGGAGGAGAGTGTGACAGACAGCTCAGAAGGAGATCAATTATCTAGTTCCTCCTTGGATTCAGAACAAGAGTTAATGATACAGCCACGCATGCGGAGAGCAATGCATAGGCAACAACTGAGAGATTATTATCAAAGAAAATGAGGTCACCTGTGGTTGGGTGGGGCTGTGGTAATTAGTGAGGCTGCTTTACATAGCAGCCTGTGGGTTTGGCCATTGTGGAGGATTATCTGATTGTTGTGTTTCGTGACTGCTTTACTGACTTTGACTTTTTGTGTGCTGATTTTTCCCCGCTTGGAAACTAAACCAGAGCAAAGTGTGTTTCACTTTGTGAAAGAAGAAGGACTGTGAATTGCCTCACAGCTGCAAGCTAAGTATCACAGAACTGATAAGGGACTTGTATAAATTACCAGTTTGTTTAGAGACGACTGCTCTTTGCTATACCAAAAGAGGGCTTTGTTTAAGTGAATTTTCATTATAAAGAACATTGTTTTGAATTTTCAAACATGTGTGTGTCTGAAATTTGTACCTGTGAATTTTTGGGAGGATTCTACCAGAGAGCCTGACAGAACACAAAGATTGATGGGGAGTACCTTCCCCAATAAAAAATGTATAATTCCATTCCTATTTCCTATTTCCATGGACAATAGTATCAGAGTTTGTTGCAGAAAATTAAACTGCAGAAAGCACACATAAGTAGATCGAGGCAGCAGGATTCATTTAAATAAGAAACTTGTTTATATATAAGAATAACATATGAGTATTTACAATACCAATGTAGATTCTTCTTCAAGCAATTACAGGCAGCAAAGAACAGTTAGTTTCATCTCAGCAGAGTTCAGAGTGGTCAGAGAGAGTATAGAGTGGACTGAGCCATGCCCAGCCTTCTAGTTTCTGTTTTGATTCTCTGCACAGACTCAGATGTATTCAGTTCCCATTGGCTCACTTAGTTGCTATGCCTATTCACTGGTTGATGTTGTTATCATTAGTTCTCCCAGTCATGAATATTCTAACAAATAGCTTGCAAAGAATCAAGGAGATAACCTTGAAGGAAATTTATTTTATTTATTTATTTTTTAGATTTTTATGCCGCCCTTCTCCTTAGACTCAGGGCGGCTTACAACATGTTAGCAATAGCACTTTTTAACAGAGCCAGCATATTGCCCCCACAATCCGGGTCCTCATGTTACCCACCTTGGAAGGATGGAAGGCTGAGTCAACCTTGAGGCGGTGATGTGATTTGAACCGCTGACCTACAGATCTACAGTCAGCTTCAGTGGCCTGTAGTACAGCACTCTACCTGCTGTGCCACCCCAGCTCTAGGGAAGAATTGTTATATACTGTATTTTTCGGAATATAAGATGCACCATTTTAGTCCCCAAACAGGGTGAAAACTTGGCTGCGTCTTATACACTGAATGTACATGAATGGTGTTTAAGAGAGATAAATAGTGAATATTTGCAAATTAGATATGTGGCTAAAAATTACAACAAGGAAATGAATTTGTACACATTGGTTCAGTAACAAACATTTAAAAATAGAAAGAGAATGTTTAAATTGTGTAAGTACTAGTACAAAGAGATCATTAATATAGCATCTTATAGCATCTTATATTATAGCCAGAGAAACACTTAACCTACACAGGCTCTCTGCTCCTGAGATAGCGAGTGAGTCTCTCTTTGTGAAGCTGGACTTAGGAGTTCTGGTGGGTTTGTTGCTCACGTAGGTGCCTCCCAGCTGTATGTCAACAGCCCTGTCTATGGTACTCGAGGAGGTGGCTGGGCTGGCGGTGGAGTTCCCAAGACGTATTGTTCTTGGGGACTTTAACACACCATCACTCAATGGGTCCTCTGAATTGGCATGGGAGTTCATGGCTTCCAGGACAACCATGTACCTGACTCAAGTAATTCAGGGTCTGACTCATAAAGGGGGACACACATCCAACATGGTATTCCTCTCAGAGCAGTTGAGCAGTGATTAAGGGGCCTAGACATTTTACCCTTGTCATAGTCAGATAATTTTCTGCTATGGCTTGAGTTTCAGGCTCCAGTCCTTCCCTGCAGGGAGGCAGCAACGATTAGGTGGTTCTGCCGTAGGCATCTGATGGACCTGGAGGGCTTTCAGAGGGCACTTGGGGTGCTAACGGATTTGCTTATACACAATTTTGCAGAGTTCCTGGTACTGGCCTGGAATACGGCCACAAGGGGGGTTCTTGACCAAATTGCGCCTTTGCGACTTCTCTGTGGCAGTAGACCCCAGAGAGCTCCTTGGTTTACTGAGGAACTCCAGGGGATGAAACACCAGAAGAGATGTCTAGAGATGCATTGGAGGAAAAGTAAACCTGAATCCAACCGAAGACTTTTAAAAGCTCATATTGAGACTTATAAAGTGGCGCTCAAGGCAGCAGGATGCGCATATCATTCCACCTTGATTGCATTGGCGGAACCTCACCCAGCCATCCTGTTTGGAGTGACTCACTCCCTCCTCAAGAGTTGACAAACTCTTGCAGGATAGTGCTGAGGATTTTAATGAGTTTTTAGCAGATAAAATCACTCAGATGCGGACAGAACGTGACTCTGAATGTAATGCAGTATCGGCTGACAATGAGTCAGTAGAGGTGACAGAGGCATGACTTAGTCCTGTTGTGTGGGAAGGGTTTGGCCCAGTGACCCCTGACAAAGTGGGCAAAGCCATGGGAGCTGTGAGTTCTGCCACCTGTTTATTGGATTTTTGTCTCTCCTGGCTGGTTTCAGCCAGCAGGGAGGTGACATGGGGCAGGGTCTAGGAGATTGTCAACACTTCTCTGAGGGCTCCCTGCAAGGAGGTACTCATGCACCCCCTCCTCAATAATCCTTCCCTGGACCCAGCTTTTGTGAAGAACTATTGTCTTGTCTCCAACCTTCCCTTTATTGGGAAGGTTGTTGAGAAGGTGGTATTGCTCCAGCTCCAGTGGTCCTTGGATGAAGCTGATTATCTGAGTCCTCAGCAGTCAGGCCCGGCTATAGCACTGAAACTGCTTTGGTCTTGCTGACGGATGATCTCTGGTGGGCTTGGGATGGGGTTTATCCTCTATCCTGGTGCTTTTTGATCTCTCAGTGGCTTTCAATACCATTGACTGTTGTACATACTCCTGGTCAGTTGGAGGATGATGAAGAACTTGAGGACTCAGATACAGATAGTGTATGAATTAGTGGTGGGCCCGGGGTTACAGGTAGTAGAACAGGTAAGAGGCCAGCCACAGGATGTTGCTATGAGTCCAGAATCTAGCAAGGAAAAATCAGACGTTCACTGGGTTAATCCAAAATTCAGAAAGGTCCAAAAATGTAAGGAACAGGTGTTTGGAAGAAGATATTAAGGGGACGAATGGGTTAAATACTGGAGTGATGTATTTGGTATGTGAGGGGGTCAGTGGGGAAGAAGGGTGGAATTTCAATGTTGTAGGGCTAAAATGAAAGGTATTTCCGTTCAGCTCCCAAGCAAGCAAATGCATTCTGTGTTATTTTACAGTCATTTCTACTGTTTTTGAATCATGCCGTGAGTACATAAATCTTGTTAAACGGAGGAGGCTGGGAGGAATGCATGAGGAATGCAATTAAGAAAGATAACAGGAGGAAGAGGAATGTGCTAGTATGAACTGTACTTTGAATACAGAAGGGAAGAGAATAAAGATGGAGTTTCTTTGTTTATGAAATATTGCATTTAGTAAGAGTTATTTGTAATAGCTAAAGTTCTACCAGAAACCAGAACATTGATCATGGTATCCTTTTGCATCGGCTGGTGGGATTGGGAGTGGGAGGCACCATTTTACAGTGGTTCTCTTCCTATCTCTATGGTTGGTGGCAGTCAGTGTTAGCAGGTGGTGAGAGGTTGACTCTGAGGTCCCCCCCTTGTGAGGTTCCTCAGGGGTCGGTCCTCTCGTCCCTGCTGTTTAATATCTACATGAAACTGCTGGGTGAGACTTCCGGTTTTGGCATCACTCTGACAGCTGGGCAGCCTTCAATCTCCCCGGGTTTGCTCCGGCTTTTCGTGTTCTTTCGGTGGCTTTTTTGCAATCACTGACCCGTAGAGACAGTGATCTTAGAGAGGAATCTCCAGCGCACCCGGATGTGGTCAGCAGACCCCACGAGTAGTGAGGATCCCCTCTTGCCTACGCAGGAAAAAAATGACTCTTTGATCGGCCCAAAGAAGTGATGCTCCAACTCCTCCGAGGAAGTTGCTGAGATTACGACTAGAAGGATTTGGAAAGTGAGAACTCTGATCTAAACTAGCTTCAATGATCAATGTTGCATAATGCTAGATGGCTTTAGAATGAAACCTCCTGCTGCTTTTGCTTTTGTCATTTAATTGACTGATTGCCAGAGTAAGAAGGCGGCGACTCTACCATCTACAGCAATGAAAGGGGAAAAAAAGAAGATCTGAATAGGCGATCAGAGTGGGACACAACATTTGGACATAATTAAGGTAACAACAAAGTCCCCCAAAATGGTCAACAAAGACTGATTGAATAAAACTTGTTTGGAAGCAGCAGTGGAGAAATTTTGTTGTTGGAAGTCGTGAGGGTTTGCGGAAGTGTCTGGAGGAGCAAATTGTGGATGGAGTGAGTTGGCAACAAAATACAAAACCAGAGGTTTGAAACATTTTACACTTTTTATTTTTGTTTTTTTTCTCCTTTTGCCCTCTCTGCTTCTCTTTCCCCTATAAGTAAGGACCTATATTGCTCCTTACTTACCCAGTGGGTTGGACTGATTTAATTAACTTTATCCTATACTTTGAACTTAACGGAACCTTAGTTTATTATCACCCTATAATTGTTTGACAAATAAACAAACAAACAAACAAACAAACAAATAAATAGTGTGATCCTGGTTCTAAGCAGCGCTGGATTACATTAGATGCCCGAAGCAGTGAGCTTTTTAAAAAAAACAGGTGAAATGTCGGCGAGAGGAAAGGAAGAGGGAGGGGAAAAAATAAAATAAAACTAAGCTCTCTGAAAGCTATGAAGACATTTTGAGATTTCAGAAGAAGATTATTAAGAGAAACATATTTAACTCTGATTTATTGTTTTTCTACTTGTTTCTCCTATTATTTTTAGAATTAATTGACTATCTTAAATTATTGATATTAATATTGACTGTTTATTATAATTAATTTACCTTTCTCTAGATATAAACTTGAAAACTTAGTACTATTATTATTACTATTTGATAAGCTTTATTATTTACTACATTTTACTTATTACTTGACTTCTTAACTGCTAATTATTAATTATTTATAGATACATTTAGGAAATTGACTTGTTAATTGGTGAATTGTTGATCTAATTACCTTGGCTTTTTGAAATACTGTTTTCTCCCCTTTTCTAATACTAAGCACACTAGAATATTAATGAATTGTTGATATTTAACATTTTTTCTTTGCTTTTACTTAATAAGATCTTGATATTTCCTTAGATGCTATATTTATTATAGTCTACCAATATATGCAATACTATCTTTATTACTTGTGTACTTTTTAACTCTCTTATACTACGTTAGGAATTTCAACTTTGTTCAAGAATTCTCTGCCTTACTCTATAATATTGAATGTCATTAACTTTTATTGCTCTACCCCTATATCCCTTTTTGGCTCAAGGCTAAAATGTCCTCCTCCAACATGAATACAATAACCAAGGCCTGGAGAAAGGTATCTACCCAGCCGTCAGCACCTACCATGCAACGCAATTCTGACAACCCTCCGAACCCCCCAAATTCTTCTAACGAGAAAACCCCAGCAGATCAGGCAACAGCCTCGACTCTACCATCATTGCAGGATATGATGTTTAGAATGCAAGAATCCATTGACTGAAATTACGAAGTAATGACAAGTTCCATGGGAACAATGAAAGAAGATATAAGGAAGATTGATGACCATGTTGGCCACCTTGATGAAAGATTGGAAATGGTCCACAGCATTCTTACACAAAATGAGCAAAAAATCCAAAAACTAGAGGAAACAAATGAAAGAATGGAGACCCGTCTCGAATATGCTGAAGGTAGAACGGAATTTATAAAGAAAAATCTTGAAGAGGCGATAATCAATCTTGAACTGAAAAAATCAGCCTTCTACTTAAGATTCCAAAATGTGATCAAAACAAATGATGAAGATCTACCACAAATCATGACGGAAATCCTGGCCAATATCACAAATAAGACCACATAAGAAATAATTCAGCAAATGGATGAAATCTATTTCTACATTGTATGCCAGGAGAAATCAACTCCCCAGAGAAGTCCATATCCAGTTCTTGAGACATAGATGAAATATACAACTTAGCTTAAAAAAAAATTGTTTCCTATAAAGAGAGAGAAGTTGTTACACTCCACCAAGTTTCACAATGGGTAAGGGAGAAAAGGAGACCCTACCAGATGTTGACATCCAGACTTAACAAAAATAAAATACCTTTCAGGTGGTTAGTTCCCGAGGGTATGCTCATCTCTGTCAGCGATAAAAAACATAAGATTACAATGGTGGAAGAAGCAAAAGACTTCTACGAACATGTAATTAAAATTGTGGAAGAGCATTACCCTCCTGATCAGGAACCTAAAGATAAGAACAGTATCGATGAAATCTGCTCTGAAGATGCTCTTTCAGACAAAGAGGCAAGAGACATATCCAGAAGACACAAACTTGAAAGAGATGTATATACAGAGGTACCCAAATGCTCAGTGAGGAGTTCAAAACTTTTTTGGACAGGCATTTAAACTAGGTATAGGGGACAGAGGTGTAACTGATGTGGATGATTTTTGTCCCTGACCAATGAGGATAAATCAGTTTCTCGAAGCTTATGAAAAGGGAGCTATAAATAAAATAGATGTAGTTGTTTATGATAAGGGTCAAAATAATAATAATAATAATAATAATAATAATAATAATAATAATAATAATAATAATAATAATAATAATGTTCTTCAGGTAATGTGCATGAATGCTCGAAGCTTGAGCAGCAAGCTCTGTGAGTTAATGGCCATAATATCTAGAGATAATTTGGATCTGGTTGCCATAACTGAGACATGGTTTAAAGATTCTAATGAATGGGAAATATCCATACCAGGATATATATTGCATAGGAAGGATAGTATAGAAAGAAGGGGAGGTGGAATAGCCATTTTTGTTAAGGAAAGTCTAAAAATAACACTAATTCAAAATACATGTAAAGATCTGGCTTCTGTCATTAGAATTGGGGTGATCTATAGGCCTCCAGGGCAATCTGAGGAATATGACAATAAGATGGTGGATGAAATTACCCAAATGGCAGTGAAGGGTGAAATTGTGGTTATGGGTGATTTCAACATGCCTGATATTGACTGGAATACCCCCAATGCCCTTACATGCAAAAGTAAGAACATAGTAGAGGCTTTTACAGGAGCAGCTCTGGCACAGCTGGTTAAGACACCATCTAGAGGGGAGAATATTCTAGATTTAGCTTTTACGAATGAGAATTGGGTTTCAGAGGTTAAGGTGGGAGAAAATTTAGGTTGCAGTGACCATCTATGTTTGTGGTTTGTTGTAAAAACTGATTGTGAGCAATCCTATACTGCAACCAAAGTATTGGATTTCAGAAAAACAAATTTTAATGCAATGGGGGAACATTTACATAATGAATTAAAGGGGAAGGATAAAATGGCAGGAGTGAGCACCCAGTGGACTGTATTAAAAAATGCCATCTTAAAAACCACTGGACTGTATGAAGGCAAATAACTAAAGGTAAAAGGAAGAAGAAACTGCTATGGTTTAGCAATGATGTAAGGCTATAGTCAATTTTAAAAAGGCTGCCTATAGGAGGTATAAAGAGTCTGGAAGTATAGCTGATAGATAGGTATATAAAATGAGACAGAAGGAGGTGAAACAGATAATATATGCTGCTAAAGCCTCAAAAGAGGAAGAAATTGCCAAATCTGTAAAGAAGGGGGATAAAACCTTCTTCAGATATATTAGTGATAGGAAGAAGAAAAACTGCAGCATCACAAAGCTTAGTACCAGGAATAATACATATATTGATGGAAATAAGGAGGTCGCTGACCATTTCAATAGCTACTTCTGTTCAGTTTTCTCAAAAGACACCTTACAATATAATATTATAGATGGATATAGCATTGCTTCCAGCTGTACGGATTCAGCTCCAGTGACCTTAGAAGCCGATGTCTTAGAAGAACTTGAATGATTAAAGATAAATAAGGCAATGGGTCCAGATGGCATCCACCCCAGAGTTCTTAAAACTCAGATTTGTCATTGCTACCCCCTGACTGATTTGTTTAACAAATCACTGTTAACAGGAGATGTTCCTGAGGATTGGACAATGGCCAGTGTTGTGTCTATCCACAAGAAGGGTAGTAGAGAAGAAGCTGGTAACTACAGGCCAGTTAGCTTGACATCAGTTGTAGTTAAAATGATGGAGACTCTACTCAAAAAAAGGATAAATCAGCACCTAAAAACCAATAACATATTGGACCGAAATCAGGATGGCTTTACTGAAGGCAAATCATGTCAGAATAACCTCATTGATTTCTTTGACTATGTCACAAAGGTGTTGGATGAAGCCTTTGATACGGTTCCACATAAAGAGCTGATAGATATGTTAGTGAAGATTGGACTTAATCCCTTGATAGTTCAATGGATTTGCAACTGGCTGAAGGGTAGACATCAGAGAGTTGTTGTTAATGGCGAGTATTCTGAGCAGAGACTGGTTACAAGCAGTGTGCCACAAGGATCTGTTCTGGGTCCTATTCTTTTTAATATGTTTGTGAGTGACATAGGGGAAGGTTTAGTCGGGAAGGTTTGCCTATTTGCCGATGACTCTAAAGTGTGCAATAGGGTTGATATTCCTGGAGGCGTCTGTAATATGGTAAATGATTTAGCTTTACTAGATAAATGGTCAAAGCAATGGGAACTGCAGTTTAATGTTTCCAAATGTAAAATAATGCACTTGGGGAAAAGAAATCCTCAATCTAAGTATTGTATTGGCAGTTCTGCGTTAGCAAAAACTTCAGAAGAGAAGGATTTAGGGGTAGTGATTTCTGACAGTCTCAAAATGGGTGAACAATGTGGTCAGGTGGTAGGAAAAGCAAGTAGGATGCTTGGCTGCACAGCTAGAGGTATAACAAGCAGGAAGAGGGAGATTGAGATCCCACTATATAGACCACTGGTGAGACCCCATTTGGAATACTGTGTTCAGTTCTGGAGACCTCACGTACAAAAAGATATTGACAAAATTGAACATGTCCAAAGACGGGTTACAAGAATGGTGGAAGGTCTTAAGCATAAAACCTATCAGGAAAGACTTAATGAACTCAATCTGTATAGTCTGGAGGACAGAAGGAAAAGGGGGGACATGATCGAAACATTTAAATATGTTAAAGGGTTAAATAAGGTTCAGGAGGGAAGTGTTTTTAATAGGAAAGTGAACACAAGAACAAGGGGACACAATCTGAGGTTAGTTGGGGGAAAGATCAAAAGCAACATGAGAAAATATTATTTTACTCAAAGAGTAGTAGATCCTTGGAACAAACTTCCAGCAGACGTGGTTGGTAAATCCAGAGTAACTCAATTTAAACATGCCTGGGATAAACATCTATCCATCCTAAGATAAAATACAGGAAATAGTATAAGGGCAGACTAGATGGACCATAAGGTCTTTTTCTGCCGTCAATTTCTATGTTTCTATGAACAAAAGAAAGCATGTAAATCATATTTATAGCATTATACATTTCATATTTAAGGTTTTAATAAGTATATATATCTTAAATAAAAACAGTAAATATATATATTTGTCTGATTATTTTTAAATCTAAGTTTAGAACCCAGATTCTGAATAGTGATTGATAAAGGAAGATGAAGAATTTACAGTATATTTACAATATTGTATAAGGTAGCATTGATGTAGCAGATATTCCACATTTGATTAAAGTGGTGGAACTTAAACTAAGTTTCTGAACACAATTTTATAAAATATGTTGAGCATCTTTCATATCCAAGAGCCCAGCCATCATGTGTATTTGTGTATATAATAAATCCAGCTATTTGTGAACAAAGAAATTACATTTGCCACAGGTTGATTCGTACTTGTGGGCAATAAAGATGTTGTAAACTACATATTATACATCTGAGCTGTCATATTGCAGGAGAGGAGGAGTAACGACACGGACACAATGAGCTGGATTTAAACTGGGTCATTTTATTAAAATAAATTTGCATAATTTATTTAATCAAATTAGGGGCAAACAATTGCTTCCGGGGCGGAAAATGACGTATAATAAACTTCCGGGGCAACATATGGGCGTAGCTCCATGCTAATCCAGGTGAGGGACCCCTCCCTCACCTGAGACCATGCCATGCACTTGCATGTGGGAGGTCCCACCGGCTAACCCCTAAAAGGGGAATTAAATAGGCGGGACCCAAAGACAGGTTCCCCCCAGCTGCTCAGGTCGCCAAAACCACAAGCTTGGAGAGAACCTGTCAATCATCCCCAAAGATGCCCAACGGAGAACACGCAGTTGCTAAACCACCACCCAGTTTTCCGCCCCTAACCTGCCTACCCAAATGACCAAAGGTAAGCCAATTAACCTAAACAGGTGCAAGCACCCCTAACAGCTCTATCCGTCTCCACAGTGTGGAATAGGCGAAAAAACGGTCATGGCTAAGGGACCAGAGCACCAAAAATTCCTATTCGGCCCCCTAGGGTGACCCAAAATAGCACACTGTAAGATAGGGAGGGGGGGGGTGTCTGCAATTAATGCCGAGTCCGGGCGAGAAGGGAGAGCCTCGGGCCTGCACGCCCTTATATAGGGCAGGCAGGCCCCGCCCGGACACGTCACTGATCTGGCCACCCAGGCCTGATCATTGGCCGAGATCTCGCGAAGTCTCGCGAGATCTCGGCCGAATCCAAGATGGTGGCCGCCGTGTGCCCTTGTCTCCCCAGGCCTCCAGCAAAAGGCACCGGTGAGTAAAGACCACGGTGCTATTGCAGGAGAGGTGGAGTAACGACACGGACACAATGAGCTGGATTTAAACTGGGTCATTTTATTAAAATAAATTTGCATAATTTATTCAATCAAATTAGCATAATCAACATGAATAGCTAATGACCCTAACTTGGACCTGCAGGGGCAAACAATTGCTTCTGGGGCGGAAAATGACGTATAATAAACTTCCGGGGCAACATATGGGCGTAGCTCCATGCTAATCCAGGTGAGGGACCCCTCCCTCACCTGAGACCATGCCATGCACTTGCATGTGGGAGGTCCCACCGGCTAACCCCTAAAAGGGGAATTAAATAGGTGGGACCCAAAGACAGGTTCCCCCCAGCTGTTCAGGTCGCCAAAACCACAAGCTTGGAGAGAACCTGTCAATCATCCCCAAAGATGCCCAACGGAGAACACGCAGTTGCTAAACCACCACCCAGTTTTCCGCCCCTAACCTGCCATGGAGCGGGGGTCAGATCTCTATCTTGGCCCCCCGACTCCCCCCTCTAACTGCCCCAGCTCGCGCAGTGACCGCTGCAGGTCCTGTAAGAAGGTGATGTTCCACTGTTCTGACAGAGGAACATCGGCAGCCCGGTAAAGCCATGGCTGATCTATGGGGATGAGGGAAAGGGCCACTACAACCCCACCTAACTCTCTAATCACTTTACCCGGGGCCTTAATAACTCTCCGTCTAACCCGGTGAATGGCCCTAAGGGAAATGGCGTCCCAACAAGTGATCCTCAGGAGGATCCGAGACCACACCCCTTGCATGGTAGGCCACACAGTGCGAAGCCACCGCAGGCCTTCGCGAGCCTGGCAGATCAAAAGTAGACCTCCAGGCACAGACAGGTCCTTGCCACCGAGGTGCAAGACCCACCACCTGGGCGCAGCAATGGGATGCCGCCCTCCCAGTACCACCTGGGCACAGCAATGAGATGCCACCCTCCCAGTACCACCTGGGCGCAGCAATGAGATGCCACCCTCCCAGTACCACCTGGGTGCAGCAACAAGATGCCGCCCTCCCAGCACCACCTGGGTGCAGCGAATGAGATGCCACCCTCCCAGTACCACCTGGGCACAGCAATGAGATGCCACCCTCCCAGTACCACCTGGGCGCAGCAATGAGATGTCACCCTCCCAGTACCACCTGGGTGCAGCAACAAGATGCCGCCCTCCCAGCACCACCTGGGTGCAGCGAATGAGATGTCGCCCACCCAGTACCACCTGGGCGCAGCAATGGGATGCCGCCCTCCCAGCACCATCTGGGCGCAGCAATGGGATGCCGCCCTCCCAGCACCACCTGGGCGCAGCAATGAGATGCCGCCCTCCCAGCACCATCTGGGCGCAGCAGTGGGATGCCTCCCTCCCAGCACCATCTGGGCGCAGCAATGGGATGCCACCCTCCCAGCACCAACTGGGCGCAGCAATGGGATGCCGCCCTCCCAGCAATAGCGGTAGAAAACCCTTCCCACCGCACGCCTCTTCTCCCCAGCCAGACGACGTTGACCCATCCTCCAAAAGACTGTTGCCCCCCCCCCGGCGGTTCAAGCTGCTGAGTGGCCAGCCCAGGATCAGTACAGTGACCGCAAAGCAACCCATCGGTGTCGTACAGGCGGGGCCCACTAGAAGAGGGCCAAGAGAGGTAGCCTAGCCTAAGACCTTACCCCAGACCCTCAGCAGGCCGTTCGTGCCCTAAATAGGCTGCTGACCGCCAGCGGCTGACTTCCCGAATCCTCTGTATGGAGAAACCCCTAATTGCCATACTAGTGGCGGTGCCGATACGGAACAATGTGTTCCATAGCCGGCGGGATCCATGCCTAGCCTTGCCAGAACCCTGGACACTAACACCAAACTAAACTAAATCAGCGACTGGAAGGCATGGAGCGACCTGTCAGCCTGCGAGGAGGCCATAGCCTCGCTGACCCGCAGGACCCCAAAAAATGACAGAAGCCGCTGCCCAAAAGAGACGGGCCTCACACAGAGAATCTCACAGACTGTCCAAAGCTTGATTAATAAGCGACAGCTGCTGCACCGTCAGAGCCTGGCGACTATCCGAAGGGGTCCCCTGTCGCTCCCTCACCCAGCCTTCCAGCATCTTCCGAATGCGGAAGTCACCAGAAAGGTCCCTAACCCCCCCCCCGCCTTGGACAGAAAGGCGAGACCGGCTAACTTGGACCTAATTGTCCTAACTGAAAGGCCACGCTGCATAAGCTGGACACAAAACTCTGCCAGGTTCCACTGGGGCAGGCCAACTATGGGGGTAACCCCCATCCTGCCTGAAATCCCCAAACTCCTTACCTGCATGCTGGTAAGCCCTCAGGGTGCCTGGTGCCACTGAGAGGGCCATAGCCCTGCAGGCCTCTTCTCTCCACCGCTCGGGAGCCCGCCCAGGCTCCAAAAGGTGGCCGGGAAAAGCCTCTGGTGAAGCACGGGCCCACGGGGCCAGGGTCTGAAACCTGGACAACTGACCACGGGACAAGGCGTCAGCAATCCCGTTATCTAACCCGGGGACATGTCAAGCCAAAAATAAGGCATTTAGGGCAAAGACCTGTGCACAAAATGGCGGACAAGCCGCATGACCCAGTCACTCGTAGAGGACATGGCATTCACAACATGGACAACCGCCAGGTTGTCGCACCAAAAGTGCACAGTTTTGTCCCTAAATTGCTCCCCCCATAGCTCCAAGGCCACTACCAAGGGGAAGAGCTCTAAAAAGGTCAAGTCCTTAACCAGGGGGGAGGTCCCCCATTCCGGAGGCCAAGCAGACCAGCACCACTGGTCGCCCAACACAACCCCAAAGCCATAAGTCCCTGCGGCATCAGAACACAACTGCAACTCAGCTTCCAAAGAAGATCGTGCCTCCAAAATGACAACCTATTAAACCGTACTAAGAACTCCCGCCATACTCACAGGTCAGCCCTGACCCAGTGCATAAGTGGGTACGATGATGGGGCAAACGTAGCCCCTTCACCGCACTGTACAACCTCCTAGAAAAAGCCCGGCCAGGCACAGCAACCCGGCAGGCAAAATTAAGAATCCCCGCTAATTCCTGAAGCTGCCGAAGAGTGACCTTCCTGCAGCCCAGAACCATAACGAGCTTACCCTGAATCTTAACTAACTTGTCCAGGGGCAATCTAGAAGATTGCTCCTCTAAGTCCAATTCAATACCCAGAAAGGTAATCTTGGTGGCAGGGCCCTCGGTCTTCTCGGGGGCCCAAAGGCACCCCCAAATGAGCACAAAGGGCTTTGAAGTCCTGCATTAGAGCAAAACATTGCTCCGAACGCGCAGGCCCTGCCATCAGGAAATCATCAAGGTAGTGAACGACCGAACCCCAACCGCTGTGCCTCCTGAGCGCCCACTCCAAAAAAGGTGCTAAAGCTCGCGAAAAGAGAGCACGAGACAGAGCAACCCATAGGTAATGCCCTATCAACATAAAAAACCACCTTCGAAGTGGAAGCCCAAGAGCTCGAAGCCGTCTGGGTGTATGGGGAGGAGCCAAAATGCCGACTTAATGTTGCATTTACCCATAAGGGCTCCAACCCCACACTTGCTACCCATGGCCACAGCCGCATCAAAAGACGCGTACCGGACTGAACAGAGTTTGTCAGGAATGAAATCATTCACTGACTCCCCTTTGAAAAAGACAAATGGTGAATCAACCTAAATTCACCACTCGCCTTTTTGGGGGACCACCCCAAACGGGGACACCCTAATAATTGGGGAGGGCGGTTCCAGGAAAGGCCCCAGACCCCTACCCTCAGCCACCTCCTTCTTTATCGTAGCTCTAACTATGTCCTCATGTCCCACAACCTATCCCAGGTTGTCGGACCTGAAGACTTCCCTAACCCCCATATAAGGGATCCCAAATTCCTCAGAGAATCCCTGAAGGAGAGCAGCCGCTCTCGAGCGAGGGTGGTAGTTTTTTAAACCAACCCTCAAGGACAGAAAGCTTAATTGGGCTGGGCCAGTTTATCCCCAGCGGGCGGGGGCCGCTTAACCCCCCTCCCCTGACACCCCAGGCCCCAATGGAAAAGCCATCCCAAGGGCCTGAGCAACCGTAGCCAGAGTCGGCGGAGACCGCACCCGGTTACAGGCGCCCACCGGTAACCCCAACCAATCGGGGCTCCCCCCTAAGCCCCAACCCGACTCGCTCGAGCCTGAGCCGAAGGCCTAAACGCCCTCCATGGCCTTACCACCGGCCGGGCCGGTGGAGCCATACCCTGCCTTTTCTTAGGGGCCATCCAAACAAACAGCACCTTTGACTGTAAGACTTTATCTACCAGTAGCAGAACTTCAATGTATTAATGTTAGTGGTGATTAAATTATTGATGTATGTACTGTAGCATGTGTTTCTTGTTTAAACAAGGAGCCAGAGCCACAATGGCCCCGGCCCAACAATATACTGGGGAACCCTGCCTAAGAAAGCAGGGAAGTAGCAGAGGGGCTGCTACCCACCAAAAGGGGAGCTTTCTTTTTCTTTATTAATTTTACTGATGTGTAATTTATTGTATTATTGAGTCAGATATGTGTGTCTTGCTTAAACCAGGAGCCAGAGCCACGATGGCCCTGGCCCAAAAGAAAACGAGGAACCCTGCCTAGGAAGGCAGGGAAGCAGCAGCGGGGTTCCCACCTATGAAAGGGGAGCCTAAACTGATCCACTCCGCCCTCCTCGCACCTGAGGAGAAGCAGGGCCAGACGCTCCACCCCTTACAAGGGCCCCGCCGGACAGGCCCCAAGCGCCACCCCTCCACTCCACTCCGGGCCCACGGAGCGTTCCAGCAGAGAGTGTCCCGGGGCGGCCTTTCAGTTTCTAAGGGGGGAAAACGCGCGACCGATTACCCCCCAAAAGGAGCCCTCCGCAGCACCCAGCGATCCCCCCGGTCCCGAGGGGACGAGCTGCCAAGGGGGGGGCCTCCCACCGGACACCAGCCTAACCCCGCTGAGCAGCAAACCGCAGGGCTCCGATAAGGCTCCAATGTCCAAGAGGTCTCTCCGCCGGACCAAACTGCTCGCCCCGAGCAGCAGCCACAGCAAGCCTCCGCTGAGGCTCACAAAATGGCGGCCGTCGCCACGAGGCCACCCTAATAGGCTTCCAAGAGCAGACACCCAGCCGAGTGTCTGCAATTAATGCCGAGTCCGGGCGAGAAGGGAGAGCCTCGGGCCTGCACGCCCTTATACAGGGCAGGCAGGCCCCGCCCGGACACGTCACTGATCAGGCCACCCAGGCCTGATCATTGGCCGAGATCTCGCGAAGTCTCGCGAGATCTTGGCCAAATCCAAGATGGCGGCCACCATGTGCCCTTGTCTCCCCGGGCCACCAGCAAAAGGCACCGGTGAGTAAAGACCACCGGTGCTATTTGTTAAAGTTAAAGTTAATTCCTTATCTCTTTATTTAATGTTTTTAATTTAATTTTTTATTGATTTTTATAATAACAATATATCAGTAAAACATTCACATAACACATAACAATGTACTCAGTGCTCGAAGGGCAACATTTGAATCCCTCCACCAAAATGGGGGCATATTTTCTATATACCATTTTAACTCAAGAGCAGTATATCTATTTACATATTATAAAGTAATTCTAATTTATTCTTTATACCTTGGTCTCAAATTCTACTAACCACATGTCTTCTTACCTTGTCCCATTGTCCCATCAGTTCCCGCAGATTAGTTTCATTGGCCAAATTCATCCTCTTATCTATAATCTCAAAATGAATATGATCCACCATGTTTTATTTATTTTTTATTTTATTTATCTATTTTGTCCAATACACAATAATACACAATGAAGGTTATAGAGGATATAGTAGAGGAGTAATACAAGATATTGGAGAGACAATAGGACAGGGGATGGAAGGCACTCTAGTGCGCTTATGTACGCCCCTTACTGACCTCTTAGGAATCTGGTGAGGTCAGCCGTGGATAGTCTAAGGGTAAAGTGTTGGGGGTTAGGGGATGATACTACAGAGTCCAGTAATGAGTTCTATGCTTCGACAACCCGATTACTAAAGTCATATTTTTTACAGTCAAGTTTGGAGTGGTTAATATTAAGTTTAAATCTGTTTTTTATTTTTTTTATTTTTAAAATTTTATTCATTTGTCCAATACACAAATACATAGAAAGAAAAATAGACATCTGGTAATATATATAAGGGTAAAAGTGAACTTACAGAAGAGGATATATGAAAGGAAGAGAATATATATGATAGGTGATGTTCTGTCGAGCTCTCTGGTAGAATCCTCCCAAAAAATGCACAGATACAATTTCAGACACACACACGTTTGAAAATTCAAAACAATGTTATTTATACCAAAAATGCAAATAAACAGAGCACTCTTTTTGTATAGCAAAGAGCACTTGTCTCCAAACAAATTGGTAATTTGTACAAGTCCCTTATCAGTTCTGTGATACTTAGCTTGCAGTTGTGAGGCAATTCACAGTCCTTTTTCTTTCACAAAGTGAAATACACTTTGCTCTGGGTTAGTTTCAAAGTGGGGAAAAATCAGCACACAAAGATCAAAGTCAGCAAAGCAGTCATGAAACACAAGGATCAGATAATCCTCCACAATGGCCAAACCCACAGGCTGCAATTTATAGCAGCCTCACTAATTACCACAGCCCCACCCAACCACAGGTGGCTTCATTTTCTTTGATAATACTCTCTCAGTTGTTGTTGCCTATGCATCGCTCTCTGCATGAGTGGCTGTATCGTTAACTCTTGTTCTGAATCCAAGGAGGAGCTAGATAATTGATCTCCTTCTGAGCTGTCTGCCACACTCTCCTCCTCCCTGTCACTCATGTCTTCTTGGTCAGAGGAGCCTTCATCATCAGATTCCACCAGAGGCAAAACAGGCCTGCAGCATGTGGATGTCCCCCCCATATCCACAGTCCTTGGGGCAGGAGCAGGACCAGAGCTAACCACAACAGGTGAAAGACAGACAATTGGGCAGGGGACGAAAGGCACACCAGTGCACTTATGTACGCCCCTTACTGGCCTCTTAGGAACCTGGAGAGGTCAATCATTGAGTATATGAACTTTGAAAAAAACTTCCTTAACTTAATTAAAGCTATCTATTCTCAACAATCAGCCAAAATTCTTTTTAATAACGACATCACAGATAAAATATGAATAACAAAAGGCATACGCCAAGGATGCCCACTAGCCCCCCTCATTTTCATTTTAGCGATAGAAACACTTTTGAATAACATAAGAAATAACGATAAAATTCAGGGTATTACTATTAAAAGAGAACAATACAAACTACTGGCTTTTGCAGACAATGTCGTGTTTATCGTCCAAGATCCAATAGAAACTGCGCCAATCCTATTAAATGAAATATATAAATTTGGAGAAGTAACTGGTTTAAAAATCAATAAGAGAAAGACTAAGATCTTAATCAAAAACATGACCCCAAAACAAGCTACACTCTTGGAAGATTTGATTAATATAAAAACAGTCAAAAAAATTAAATATTTGGGTGTATGGATGACTTCAAATTATAGCACCATAAAAAAAGACAATAATGATCAAATATGCAATTGTTTTTTGTTGCCTAAATTTAGAATCTTATTTTTTTTTACTATTGAATTTCATTTTGTTAGTAGGGCCCAGTATTGTTAAGACTGAGCCCAGGATAGGGTTTTTTTTGACAGGAATGTAATTTTTTTAGTCAGTTCTCCTGAACAAGGTTCAAGTAAAATGAATGATCAACACAAGATAAATTTTAGCCACATGCAGCATCATTACTATGTGACATGTGTCTATGACATCATAATGACATGTCTTTAGCCAAATGAGCTGTAAGCTTAAATCCATAGCTGAAATAGGCATATTTTTCAACTTCTACATACTATCATTTGACAGTGCAGTATATATTCTAAATGAAACACACACATTTTTGCTTCAGCTTATTAAAGCTTGAAATAAAGGTTGGTTGAAATAAATTTCATTTATGGGATTTGGAATAAATATAAATCAAAGCATTTTTCTTAAAATACTCCTTTGGTGGCTTTCTTTAGAAAGGAAATGACTGTGAGGTGGAAGTGTTAGATATATGCTGAAATAGGGAGAGAGTCGTGGTCAGCGCCTTGGTGGTAGTGGCGGTTCTCTCGCTCCTGCAGAGAATCGCCGAATCCCCGCTGTTTGGGGGGTGCCGATTCAGTTTGAATTGGCCCAAACCTCCCTGAAGGGGAGGGGAAGAAGGGAACTTGGTTTGGTCCCTGTTTGGGGTTGGCAAACCCCAAGGTTGACCAGACCTGGAGCCTCCACCATCAGCGGTGCGAAGGTGGCTAGCCACCATTAGCCAAGGAGACTGTGAGCTAGAAAGAGTTGCTTGAAGAATTGGAAGTCATCCGGAAAAGAAAAGGGAGTTTGTAGCGAGGAGAATTGACTGTTAATTTGAGCATTGCTGCCGGAGGGGAAAAATCTTTTTGTTACTTTTTGTTTATGGATTACGGGAAAAGGAGTTCAAGAAATTGGGCAGAGTGGCTAAATGGATACTTTAATTGCTGTTTTTCATTTCGAATGGAACTAGAAGTTAACGTCTAAAAACCACCTTGGAAGAATATTGGTGATTTTGTAAAAACGCACTACTAATTTTCTTTTATATATACATTATTTGGATTTAAAAGTTGAAAAGCTGGAAAAAAACCAACAATAGTAAGAGATTTAAGATGGTATGGTTGCCATCTATTGATAGAGTCTGTACTTGTGAGAAAGTTCTTTGAGTTGGAATTTTTTGTTTACTTAGATTCAACCTTCATGAAATGTGCTATCTGGATTGATTAAACCTCTTGCTGTTTCTGCATAAAGGGGGGAAAAAACACCTGGTTGGCTTTTTTGTAGGCTGTTAGTTTAAGCAGCTGGACAAAATTAGTCATTACTTACGTAAAGGAGAAGGAAATGGAGGAATTAAGAGAAATAAGAGACTTGTTGGATGGACTTCGCTTGGAGATTTCTGAGGATATTAAAGGTTTCCACCATGAAATGAGATCAATAATTGACATTGGAATTGGATCTGGAATAGGATTACAAATTGGAGATGGCAAAGACGACACTGATAACAGTTACAATGGACTTGACGAATTTGGAATTGCAACAGAAAAAGCAGAAGAACATGAAGTGGAAATAGAAGATGTACCTGAACAAGATGGACTTGAAATATTTAAAGAGACAATCACTGAATGTGAAAATAATAACAATTTTGGGATTAAGGATGGAACGATTGGGGGATATACTACATATCTTTTGGATGGTGTATGGTTACATGCTGAGGTGAAACAAGAGAAACCTGGGGATAAAATTATAGAAATTTCTGAAAAACATTTGGTAGATGAAGATATCAATGCCCACATCCTAAATGATGAGTATATTAAGTTAAGCACTGGCAAGGGAAGTTATAAGCAAGGCTATCAGATTTTGTCATTTTTTTAAAGGAATGGGAGTTAAAGATTGGGAATCTGCAAAGAGTGGTCTTTTAAGGGGGACTTTCTATGTAAAGAAGAGATGGGTGAGAACGAAGAAGAAGAGTAAAATGAAAATGAAAAATAAAAAGAAGCGATATAAAAAGATGGGAGAGACAGATATTAAATATAGACAAGGAAAAGGGCTCTTTGAAAATGGCTGATTGTATTCAGAGTATTTTATTATATATTATTATAGGTTTTTTAAATTGTAATTACTTTTAGATTCATTTAGCAGAAGTAGATTTATGAACTTGGACAAGATGTACAAGTAAATAAGTAAATTAAATACATTAAGGTGATTTAAGTAGGTTTATTTTAGATTTTTAATGATTGTTTAATTTGGATAAATGTGCTTAATGGGGTTTATGGATTTGAAAATTAAAATAGCTGATTTTTTATTGCTTAATTTTAGTTTATTAAGAGGGATTTGATGAAATACAATCATGGCATAATAATAGGTAATGAATTTAAATGTTTGTATTTGTTTGTTTCTTAAACTGATAAAGTATATAATTTTCATATTGATAAAATTAGATATAAGGATTTTTAGTTTCGTTTTGTCTTAAAAACCCAAAGCCTCGCCGCCGCAGTGTCAAGCCGGACCCCCACCCCAGCGCTTCGCCTCCCGCCAGGCAAGAGTGCCCGGGAGGCAGCTCTGCCGACCACGGGCGAGGGGCAATATTCCCTCTAATTTTTTTTCGGTGTGGGTGGAAAAGTATATTGTCCGAGAGGCAGTCCCTTTGGGACTGGGCGGATTAGAAGTATAAATAAATAAATAAATAAATAAATAAATAAATAAATAAATAAATAAATAAATAAATAAATAAATAAATAAATAAATAAATAAATAAATAAATAAATAAATAAATAAATAAATAAATAAATAAATAAATAAATAAATAAATAAATAAATAAATAAATAAATAAATAAATAAATAAATAAATAAATAAATAAATAAATAAATAAATAAATAAATAAATAAATAAATAAATAAATAAATAAATAAATAAATAAATAAATAAATAAATAAATAAATAAATAAATAAATAAATAAATAAATAAATAAATAAATAAATAAATAAATAAACCAACCAACCAACCAACCAACCAACCAACCAACCAACCAACCAACCAACCAACCAACCAACCAACCAACCAACCAACCAACCAACCAACAAACAAACAAAAATTCCTTTCTTTTTTATTAAAAGAAATTAATAATAAAACAAAACCAAAATCTTTTACTAATAAAACTAAAACAACCAGCAAAACCAAAAACACAACTATTAATAAATCTGTGCTTTAAAATCTTCATTTCTTAAATATTTATCATAGTATGATAGTAATCTAGTAATACCATGAAAATCTATCTGAACACTAATGCATCAATTAATATATTTCCATAAATTATACTTTTCTATAATTTCATTCAACATTTCCAAGCTCAATTAATTTTTAGGCACTTAGCATTTACTATTATTAACTTTCATCAATCTTCTACATTTCCAAGTATATTTTAAATTCATAATGCAAACTCATAAAACCATACAGTACATATCATAACCCCCTTATTTATCATATGTATCTTCCATTAATTTTACCTATGTAATTCTATATACTGTAGTTCTAAAATTCTAATCCAATTTTTTAAATTAATACATCCTAATATTAAACAACACCTAATATATCTTTTACCAATATTCTATAGTCAATCCATATTTAATAATCAATCATCCCTCCTCAAATGTCTACCACTGTTCTCATTTCTGGATCCCTCTCCTGTCTCTCCCCCTTTTCTGTCTCATTTGTTTCTCATTTCTCCCTCCACTTTTCTCTCATTCCTTCCCCCTCTCACTTCTCTTTTTCCATCCCTGTCTCCTCCCCCCTTGTGTGTGTGTGAACTCTTGAACCATTTCCAATAACAGGTGAGGTTTTTTCTCTCTGTTATTATTTTGGTGCTTTTTACCATATGCTTTAAATCAAGAGTCATTTCTTTCTCTTTCTCTCTCTGTCTCTTTCTCTCCCCCACTTGCTCTCTCTCTCTTTTTCTCACTTTCTCTCTCCCTCTCTTTCTATCTTGCTCTGTCTGTTGCTCTCTCTCTTTCTCTCTCTCTCTTGTTCTCTCTCTCTCTATTGCTTTCTCTCTCACTCACTCTTTCTCTATCTTGCTTTCTTTCTCTCTTTCTCTCTCTTGTTTTCTTTCTATCTCTCTTTCTTTCTTGCTATCTCTCTTTCTCTCTCTCTTTCTCTCCCCTCTTTCTCTCTCTCTTTTTCTCACTTACTTTCTCTCTCCCTCTTTCTTTCTATCTCGCTCTGTCTGTTGCTCTCTCTCTCTCTCTGTCATCGAGGGGGCTGCGAGAGCACTTTCTCCAAGTGCTTCGGGAACGCCTGCGCTGCCTCTACTGCAGCCCCCTTGCTGACAGCCTGGGACGAAAGAGCTCCCAGCGAAGGGGCTGTGAGAGGGACAGGGCAGGCATTCCCAAAGCGAGTGGAGAAAACCCTCTCGCAGCCCCTTGGCTGAGAGCGTGGAGGAGAAGGAGGAGAAGCTGCAGCCGCTACCAATGTTCCCTCTATTTTTTTTCGGTGTGGACGGAAAAGTATAGTGTCTGAGCGGCAGTCCCCTTGGGACTGGATGGCATAGCAATCAATCAATCAATCAATCAATCAATCAATCAATCAATCAATCAATAAATAAATAAATAAGAAAAAAATCCCTTCTTTTTTATTAAAATAAATTAATAATTTAAAAAAACCAAAATCCATTACTATTAAAACTAAAACAACCAGCAAAATCAAAAACATAACTATTAATAAAAACAGGTGAGGACCAGGTTTTTTTCCCTCTGTTATTATTTAAGTGCTTTTACCATATGCTTTAAATCAAGAGTCACTTTTCTCTCTGTTTCTCTCTCTTTCCTGTCATTCTCTGCCTCAATCATTTTCTCATTTCTCTTTTTCTCCCCTTTTTTCTATCATTTCTCTCTCTCTCTTCCTTCCACTCTTCTCTCTCTCTCTCTTGCTTTCTTCCTCTCTCTCACTCTCTTTCTTCCTCTCTCATCTCTCTCTCTCTTTCTTTCTTTCTCTCTCCCCCTCTTGCTCTCTTTCTCTTTTTCTCTCTTTTTCTCTTGTTTTCTTTCTCTCTCTACCTCTTGCTTCCTCCCTCACACACTCTTTCTCTCTTGTTTTCTTTCTCTCACTCTTTCTCTCTCTTGTTCTCTCTCTCTTGCTATCTCTTTCTCTCCCCCATCTTTCTCTCTCTCTCTCTTTCTCACTTTCTCTCTATCTTGCTCTGTCTGTTGCTCTCACTCTCTCTCATTCTCTCTCCGTTCTTCTCACAGCGGAGACCGGCGAAGGTGATTTTCAATGTTGAGCGCGCGGGTGGGCGCGCTCCCCATCCCCCTACCAGCCCACCCAGAACATTCAAAATAAGAAAAACCTTCACCCTTGGAAAAGGGTACATGGGGGGTGTTTTGGGGTGAACAGCTTAGAGGGAACGGAGGCCGCTACCGCCAGTGCAGCCACTGCTGCAGGAGAAGTCATGCCCCAAGGTGGGAGGTGGAGGAGGAGAAAGCCGGAGAAGGGGTGGATCGGGTGGGCGGGGGGCAGTGGCGACAGGCCAGGGGCGTGAGGGAGATGGAGGCACCGTGGGGAGGCGAGGGCGGCTGCGGCTCCCTTTCCTTCCACTCATGTCTACTGCTGGCACCTCCCTGCCCCCCCACGGGCTGGCAGGGGGATGGGGAGCACACATGGCACCTCCGCACTTTCGTCACTCCCCGCCCCCAACTCCAACACCCAGCTCCTTGCGCGCCTTGGAAAAGGGTGCGCGGAGGATTTTTTGGGCACTCGGGCACACAGCCACGCAGCTTAGAGTGAACAGTGGCAAGGGGCGGGGAGGACTGAGAGGCAGTTCTGCCGGCCACAGGCAAGGGGTGGGGAGGACCGGGAGGCTTAAGCCTCCTGCAGCGGCTGCTGCAATGCCGAGGCTTTGGGTTTTTGGCTGGGGGGGAGGCAGGTGGGCTGGCCTGACACCCCCCACCCCAGCGCTTCACCTCCCACCAGGCAAGAGTGCTTAGGAGGCAGTTCTGCCAGCCATGGGTGATGGGTGGGACTGAGGGGTAGGGAGGACTGGGAGGTTTAAGCCTCCTTTGGCGGCTGCGGTGGTGGTGAGACTTTGCATTTCTGGCAGGGGGATGGCGGGAGGGCCAGCCTGGCACCCCCACCCAGTGCTTCGTCTCTCACCAGGCAAGACGGCTTGGGAGGCAGCTTCTGCGGGCCATGGGCAATGTGCGGGAATGAGGTGCGGGGAGGACCATGAGGCTTTGTGTTTTTGGCTAGGGGGGCAGGAGGGCTGGCCTGACACCCCCCTCCAGCACTTTGCCTCCTGCCATGCAGATGGATGAGGAAGAGAGGCATCTGGACCAGGCACTTTGGCTGGCAGACAGGAGGCTGGGAATCCCAGCGGGCACGGAAATGAATGGAAAATCCCATCGGGGCAGTCACAAGGCAGGAGAATCCCTCTGTCAGTAAGAGCGCATGTGCAGTAAGAGAGCCCATGAACCCGGGCTCAGGTTTGTAAGACAGAAAGGGTTTTTAAGACGAGGCAAACAAATCTTAAACCCCGGGTTCATATCTCGAAAAGTTTGTATGACGAGGGGTTCGTAAGACGAGCTATCACTGTATTTTATAATAGCTTTTTAAAAAAAATCTTCGTAGTTACTTCTTGATCCAATTAGCAGTAGTAGATTTATGAATTTGGATTTATAACTAAATAAGTAATTGAAATATATTAAGGTGACCTGGTAGACTTAATTTTGACTTCTAAGGTTTGTTTAATTTGGACTAGTGTATTAAATGGGGTTTATAGATTTATAAATCAAATTATTTGTTTTTATTGCTTAATTTCAGCTTATGAAATATAATAATGGCATAATAATAAGTAATGAATTTAAATGTTTGTATTTGTTTTTTAAATTGACAAAGTATATAAATTTTATATAGATAAGTTTAGATATAAGGGTTTTTAGTTTGTTTTGAGATTTTTACTAGAGGGAAGAAGGCACTACGGCTGTGAAATTAAGATTATAAGATCTGAAGGATTTAGACTACACATAGTTTAAGGAATATTAATGATGGACTTAATTAGACATTAATTGAGATTTATCTGGATGATGAAATGAGAAAGAAAGGTATAAGGGGTGTGTGATGATAACCGAAATCAAATAGACGGGATTTAAGAATGTATAATTTGATTACACAAGATGTACTAGTCAAAAACTATTTTATTATAACAAAAGAGAAAGTATATGACTTTTTGTATTATGATGTGGAAGAAAAAAGTAAAAAAAATTACTCTGGAAAAAAAAGATATATGCTGAAATAATATTTTATTCAAGGTGAATCCACCCTTAAATCAAAATAAGACTTGGAATCAGAAAGATTTACATGCCACTTATTTACCTGTTTTGGGTTTTGACAACTAAATAGGTTATGATTATAGAAATAGCTAATACTTATCATTTTAGATAAGTAAAACCTTGATATTATAATTCTATTGTTTTTTTCAGTGAAAGAATTTGAAAGTCACTGCTTTTTCTTTTCTTTTTCTTTCCTCATTTTGTCTATTTTTTCCACTTCCTTTCCCCTCTTTCCCTTTATTTATTTCTGTTATTCTTTATTTCTATTTGTATTTCCTATCCAATCAGGATGAACAAAAGGAAGTGAAAATTTGTGGAAAATATTAAGGCAAAAACAATCGTAACTTTTAATAGAAACTTAAGACTGAAGAGGTATCTAAATTCCCTTCATGAAGATGGAAGGGGTTATGCAATTCCAAGGAATTGTGTTCTACAATTTGGGAACAATTCAACAAAAGACCCTTTTCTATATGACTGCCAAATAAGACTCTGAAATGGGAACATTTACAAAAGAGCTTTTCCTTTATAGTTCTAAATGGATTTATAAGGGGAAAATGATTCTTCAGATAACTAGGTTCTTAAGCAATTTTAAAACTTTAAAGGTTAAATTAAAATATAATTCTATATTACACAACAATGACAGATTCAGATAGACACCATCATTACTGCCAGGCTTTTCCTGGAAAAGAAAAGATGGTGGATTCTTGTTTGGCTGTGGCTGCATTGGCACTTGATGGTAAAATGTTTTTAGCAGGATACAAAGCCTTATGGATTGGAAGTTTTTGATGTGTTTGAGCAAAATAGTCTGAGTCCGACAATCTTTACTGGCATGGCGAGTTTGCACATTTCAAGACAATCAAAGAAGAAAAATCTGAAGGCTCATGAAAAATTAATAAGCTTTAATAAGACTGTACATAAAGAAAATGTTCATACCCAGGGCTAGGGACAGAGTCTGCATCAATTTTTTATGCAGCTTTAAGACTGACTTTTGAATCCGTCAATTCCTTCCACTAAATCCTAGATTCTGTAATGTCAAGCTATAAGTAAAAATTTGACAAAGCTGCTGGATTTCAGTTCTGAAAATGTCACTATTGTAAGTCAGAACATAAAAGAACTAAAAGTTGTCATCTTGTAACATAAGACTATAAATGTTTAGCAAGCAATTTTATAGAAGTGCTTACATTTTTCAGGAGAAAAAAACCCAGCTGCACTGAGCAGCTCTAGTCCAGTTCAGAACCACAGTATCCAGCACAGAGATCTAACCCTTCCTTTTCTGTGCTACTTTCATGATGGAAAGTTGCTCACTCATTTCTTGCCCTCTCCCAAAGGTATTATTTGCAGTACATATAGTAACTTTGGGGAAAATAGCAAGAAAAATGATTCCCCCCCCCCCCATGACAATATACAGCAATCTATTCTTTTCAGCTGCATCCCCAGGAAAACATGTATCTTTAAAATATATAACTCTTGAATTGTGTTTAATTCTCATTCCATGGAGTGATTTGAGTTTTCAAAGAAAGCTAGTAACTTGGTTATATATTTTGGTTTATTTCTGGGATGTTCAGAGAGGAGAAATGTTTTTTCCTGTAAAATGTCTGCAGATACTCAAATCAATGTTCCCTCTAACTTTTTTTTGGTATCAGTTAGAAACTCGGTTGTTAAGCAAATCTGGCTTCTCTGCCCTCCCCCCTCCTCTATTGTCTTTGCTTGTGAGATGGTCGCAAAAGGGGGTCAAGACACAGCAACGGTCATAAATATGAAATGGCGGCCAAGTTTTAATCACACGATCGTGGGGCTGCTGCGAAGGTCATAAGTGTGAAAAGGGGGCATAAGTCACTTTTTTCACGGCCGTTGTCACTTTGAACGGTCAGTAAATGAACCGTTGTAAGTCAAGGACAACCTGCCATCCCCCCTAGATGTTTTTTGTGCAGCTTTAAAATGGACTGCTGATCTGCTTGTAAGAGAGTGCACCGTTCAGACAGATAATCCTCGACTTCTGTTCTGACACCAATGGAGGACAACATTTCTATCTCCTGAGTAAGATGGTTATTACATGAGTTCTGCCTCACTTTACCACCTTTCTTGCCATAGTCGTTAAGTGAATCCCTGCAGTTGCTTGTCAGAAGATCCCAAAAGATGTTCACATAACCCTGGGACATTGCCACCATCATAACTACAGACCAGTTGTCAAGTGTCCAAAGTTTGATCCAATAACCCCTTTATTTTTCTAACAAAGTCCTTCCTTCCAAGAATGAAGAATAGAAAGAATAAAATGGAAAAGGGGATTAAAAGGGGATACAAAAAATGAAAAGAAAAGGGTTTGGTTCAAAGTTCTGCTCAGATTAAAGAAATTGGAGTTTGAAAAGGGTTGATTAAGTTGGAGTATTGTTTTGTTTGCTCTTTTTTAAACTTTAATTACTTTTTCTATTTAGATGTATGAATTTAGGAATTACTGATTGTTTTAATAAAGTTAGAAGTATTGAATGTAAGATATGTAGTAAGTGATACTGATTTGGATTAATGCATAAATGGAATTGAATTTAGAATTGTTGGGGAGATTAATGATGTTAATGATTTTTAATTAATTAATTAATTAATTAATTAATTATATTTTTTATGGCGCCCCTCTCCATAGACTCGGGGCAGCTAACAACACTAATAAAACAGCGTATAACAAATCTAATATTTAAAATATTTAAAATAGCTAAAAACCCTTATTAAAAGCCAAACATACACACAAACATACCATGCATAAATTGTATAGGCCTGGGGGAAAGGAATATCTCAATTCCCCCATGCCTGATGACAGAGGTGGGTTTTAAGGAGCTTACGAAACGCAGTGAGGGTGGGGGCAATTCTGATCACTGGGGGAGCTGGTTCCAGAGGGTCTGGGCCGCCACAGAGAAGGCTCTTCCCCTGGGTCCCGCCAGACCACATTGTTTAGTTGACGGGACCCGGAGAAGGCCAACTCTGTGGGACCTAACTGGTCGCTGGGATTCATGCGGCAGAAGGCGGTCCCAGAGATATTCTGGTCCAATGCCATGAAGGGCTTTATAGGTCATAACCAACACTTTGAATTGTGACCAGAAACTGATCAGCAACCAATGCAGACTGCGGAGTGTTGGTGTAACATGGGCATACTTAGGGAAGCCCATGATTGCTCTCACAGCTGTATTCTGCACGATCTGAAGTTTCCGAACACTTTTCAAAGGGAACCTCATGTTGAGAGCGTTACAGTAGTCAAGCCTCGAGGTGATGAGGGTATGAGTGACTGTGAGCAGTGACTCCCGGTCCAGATAGGGCCACAACTGGTGCACAAGGCGAACCTGGGCAAAGGCCCCCCTCGCCACAACTTAAAGATATTTCTCTAATGTAAGCTGCGGATCGAGGAGGACACCCAAGTTGCAGACCCTCTCTCAGGGGGTCAATGATTCTGCCCCCAGAGTGATGGACAGACAGATGGAATTGTTCCTGGGAGGCAAAACCCACAGCCACTCCGTCTTATCAGGGTTGACTTTCAGTCTGTTGATACTCATCCAGACCCCAACAGCCTCCAGGCACTGGCACATCACATCCACTGCTTCATTGACTGGACATGGGGTGGAGATGTACAACTGGGTATCATCTGTGTACTGATCATACCTCACCCCATGCCCTTGGATGATCTCACCCAGCGGTTTCATGTAGATATTAAATAGCAGGGGGGAGAAGACCGACACCTGAGGCACCCCACAAAGGATAAGCCTAGAGGTCGACCTCTGACCCCCCACTAACACCCACTGCAACCGACTGGAGAGGTAAGAGGACAACAGTGTCTCCCACTCCCAACCCCTCCAGTCGGCGCAGAAGGATATCATGGTTGATACCACTGAGAGATCAAGAAGCACCAACGGGGGATAAGCCCCCATCCCAGGCTCGCCAGAGATCATCCATCAATGTGACCAAAGCAGTTTCTGTGCTGTAGCCGGGCCTGAATCCTGACTGCTGAGGGCCTAGATAATCTGCTTCTTCCAAGGACCACTGGAGCTGGAGCGCCACAACCTTCTCAACAACCTTCCCCATAAAGGGAAGGTTGGAGACTGGCTGATAGTTGTTCAGAATGGCTGGTCCATGGAAAGCTTCTTGAAGAAGGGGTGCACAAGTGCCTCCTTGTAGGGATCTGGAAAGGACCCCCTCCTCAAAGAAGCGTTGACAATCTCCTGGACCCAGCTCCATGTCACCTCCCTGCTGGCTGAGACCAGCCAGGAGGGACACAGGTCCAGTAAACAGGTGGCGGACTTCACAGCTCCAATGGCCTTGTCCACTTCATCAGGTGTCACCAGATCAAACTCTTCCCAGACAGATGGACAAGTACGGGCCCCAGTCACCTCGACTGACTCATTGTCAGTCGATACTGTTATCCAATCGGAGTCGAGGTCCGCCCGGGTCCAAGCGATTTTATCAGAGAAAAACATGTTAAAGTCCTCAGCACTACTCTGTAAGGGCTCCCCAACTCCCCTCTGGTTAAGGAGGGAGCGGGTCACCCTAAACAGAGCGGCTGGACAGGATTCCGCTGATGCAATCAAGGCGGCATGATACGCGCATCTTGCCGCCCTGAGCTCCACTTTGTAAGTCTTAATATGAGCTCTTACAAATGTTCGATTGAATTCGGACTTTCTCTTCCTCCATCGCTTCTCTAGATGTCTCTTCTGTCGTTTCAACTCCCGGAGCTCCTCGTTGAACCATGGAGCTCTACGGGGTCTAGTGCCATGGAGAGGTCGCAGCGGCACAATCCGGTCAAGAGCCTCCGCTGCCGAATCTTTGTTCCAGGCCTCTGCAAGAGTCTCTGCTGAACTGTGGACGAGTGCATCTGGAATAACCCTAAGTGACCTCTGAAAGCCCTCTGGGCCCATCAGGCATCTGGGGCGGAACCCCCTAGTCGGTTCCGCCTCCCTGCGGGGAAGGATTGGCGCCAGGAAGTCAAGCCGCAGTAGAAAATGGTCTGACCATGACAAAGGCAAGACTTCTAAGCCCCTTAGTCTCAGACCATTGCTCAGTTGTTCAGAGAGGAATACCATCTCGGGTGCGTGCCTCCCCTCATGAGTCGGACCCTGTACTACTTGGGTCAGGTCCATGACTGTCATGTTGGCCTTGAACTCCTGCGCTAACCCAGAGGTTTCACTGAGCGATGGTAGGTTAAAGTCCCCGAGACAATAAGTCTGGGGAACCCCACCGCCAGCCCGGCTGCCTCCTCGAGCAGCACAGGCAGGGCTGTTGATACGCAGCTGGGAGGCAGGTACGTGAGTAACAAGCCCACCTGAACCCCTAAGTCCAACTTCACCAGGAAGGACTCACAACCCGCAATCTCTGGAGAAACGAGTCTACAAAGGCAAAGGTTCTCCCTTGCTATTATAGCCACTTCTCCCCCCCTTCCCTGGGGTCGAGGCTGATGCCATACCTGAAACTCAGCTGGGCAAATTTCAGAGAGAGGAACTCCTCCCTCTGGGCCCAGCCAGGTTTCAGTCACACATACCAGGTCGGACTCCTCATCCAGGATCAATTCCCGAATGAGGAGAGCTTTATTTACCACTGACGTGGCATTGAATAGCAGCTCGTCACCAGTACCCTGGGTTGAGCTCACGGAGCTGGAAGCAGGAATAGCTAAGCAGCAATCCCCCCTTCCCCTGGAATGGCTAGCTCTATGGCTCCCGCCATATCAGCTTCTCCCCAGCAAGACCGGAATATTCTGACCCTCAGCCACCCCAGAGATAGGTGCCCCCTCCCCTCCTGCCTCTCCAACGTCAGGTGGGCCAAATATATCATTCATACTATTCCCATCCACCTCATCCATACCATAGTCCCACCCACCTCACCCATCCCTCCCATACCAATCATTCATTCCAAACACATCATTACACCCCCCCAGTTATCAATCAATTAAAAGACCCCCCAATAATTTAATAAAAATGAGTTAAATTAATATTATTTAAACACTAATAGGAATAAGTAATATATATATAAAATATAAATCTAAAGGATATAGATAAATTAGTTAATTAGATAGGATTAAAAACAATTCATTAAATCCAATGCATTAGTTCGAGTCAGTGTACTGTCTTTAAAAAGTTTACTGAGTCACAAGCTCTTCCACAGAGGGTACAGTAAGTTCTTGCAAGAGGAAAAAGGGGGAAGAGGACTGTCTTTCTGGCAGTAGTAATCCAAAGGGAGGAGGGGGGGTATTACCTCAATCTCCAGCCTTCTAACTAAGTTCTCACCCCCATTGTTATAACCTTGATCTCCAGTCTGTTCTGTTGCATCAGCTGGCTCTACACAGGGAACGTGGCTTGATTGATTGAAAATAGAGAATATTTTTTTTAAAATCCTTTTTTTTCTTTTCTCAAATTGACTGATGCATCTAGTTCTGATTTTGATAAATTCACTTTTGAACTTTTAAAAAAGGACTCTGAGTTTTATTTATCTTACATTCTAAATGGCAGCTTGATAATGAGGTTCAATTCCTTAGCTTCAGGAAATGAAAGTAAAGTCAAATGTTTCTAATGTCTCCTTTTCTTAAATTCTCACATAATAAGACTCAAAGGAATCATTGTTGCATTCCCAGCCAACTAATTTATGTGATACTGTAGTACATGAAAGGAAAGAACCCAGTTTAGTATGCACTCTAAGCCAGTGATTTTCAACCTTTTTTTAGCTGTGGCACATTTTTTACATTTACAAAATCCTGGGGCATGCCACTAACCAAAATGACATTCTAACACAGTACGTACTGTATTATACATATAGTTAATAATATAGCTTCTAAATGTATTTATACTCACTTAGTGTGAAACCTGGGCCTGTTTCGATGAACACAAAAGGGCAGGAATGGTAGAAAGACACACACGAAGCTCTTACTCAACAGTTCTCAGTCTCTCTCTGTTTTAGTTTTTATTGCAGTCAAGCTTGAGAAGCTCAGCTTACATAGATATGTGGTTGAAAACAGGAACAATCTTTGTTGGCCAGAATGGGGAACTCCTTGGTGACAAATAACTAAAAACTGTCCAAAGGAAGATCAGCAAACTTTAGCTTTAAACCATGATTAGAAATCGGGACCACAGGGAGGAGTAGCAGCTTCAACTACTTGCCACAGCCACACAATGACAAGTGCATGGCAGCCCGAGTGGGGACCTTCCTGGGTGTGGATGAGAGGCAGCCTGCTATTGGTTCATCGCTAGTGGTCGGGATGAATCCTAGAAGGTGATTGGTCAGTGAGCGTTCCCTGTGCCTCCACTCTTTCTGTCGCTGATAGCTGGAGGGATTGTGAGAGGAATATTTATGTTCGGATGGAGGCGGCTGGTGGCAGGCTGAATAAATGGCCTCTGCGGACCGTAGTTTAATTTCCCCATGGCACACCTGACCATGTCTCATGGCACACTAGTGTGCCACGGCACACTGGTTGAAAAACACTGCTCTAAGCCAGTGGTCCCCAACCTTTTTTCCACCAGGGACCAGTTTCAGCAAGACAATTTTTCTATGGCCTGGTGGGGACGGAAAGGGGTGTGGTTTTGGATGGGATTAAGCATGAGGGTATAGCTTATCATTCCATTGTCTCTCTTCCCTCCCCCCCTTTTTAATTTTGCGGGGGAACCGAGGTGACAGAGGGAGGAAGGGTAGGAGGGGGAGGTTTCCTGTCTCTTTCCCCTCCCGTTCACTCGGGACTGCCGTTTGCCTTTCAGCAGATTCAGAAGACACCCCCCGCCACCACCCACTCCGGCTGGGATTCCAGCAAGGAATCCCAGAGAAGGGGGAGGTGCCTCCATGGACACAGTCACCTTCCTTTGTGATTGCTGCCTGCTTGGAGTGCCCACCACCAGATCCGGTAATTTTCTTGCAGCAAGGAATCCTTCCAAAAGAAAATTACCAGAGCTGGTAGTGGGGGTTTCATGGTCACACGCACACCACTGGCTTTGCTCCCACCCAGGACCCCGGGAATAGGGTGGGGGAGCCTAGCAAAAAAAGAGCTGCACAATGCCAAAGCCTTTCCGTTTGAGCTGCAGGCAGAGCAAGGGCTTTGCGAGGGCTTCGCAAGGAGGAAATAGACCACTTTTGACAAGAGAAGAAAGACAGGAAAGGAAGAAAGCAAGCAAGCAAGTAAAGGTTTTCTCAGCCCGAGGGAAACGGCGGTCCCGAGTGAATGCGAGGGGAAAGAGACAGGAAACAGCTTGGCACTCACCGGCTCCACAGCAGCTGCTGACTCCGCGGACCGGTGCAACATGCCTTGAGGCCCGGTACTGGTCCGCGGACCGGTGGTTGGGGCCCCCTGCTCTAAGCAACCCATAAACGTCTGCTTTTTCTCAATACAACTTTAAAACAAATCCTGGATGCTAACTCCAGAAGTGATGTTAAAAACAACTATTATTAAAATGAACAACAAAGATGCTGAAAGAAAATCTCTGTTTTTGGAAGCCACTTTGGATCCGCATTTCCACAAATTTAAAACAAACAAAAACACCTGCATTTATTAATTTCAGTTTTAAGATGTTTGATATACAAGAAGAAATGTTTAAAAAAGAAAAAATAGGACAAAATTGTTCAAGAGTACAGCATCTTGTTTCATAGAAATTTGGTAAGCTTCCCTCTCCAGGTAAAGTGAACTGCACTTAAGTCCACTGAAGAAAAGCAAAGCTCTCCTGAAACTTCACAAAGGAACAAAACACAACTTTTATTTCATTAACCTTTTACATAGGGGTGGGCAGGAAGTGGAATGATGTGGAACACTGTTCCACTGGTGGAAATTGAGCTGTGCGTGCAGCTCCATCACCGCCGGCCGTGCAAGCACCATGCACACGAGATTTTATTTCTGTGCATGTGCACCAGCTGAATCTCGCTGCCCCAGTCAGAAGCAACAGCCCAGAGAGTGTGGTACTTTTCAGTGGGGCATCTTTGCTGCTGCTGCCAATGTGGTGGGCTAGCAGTCACAGGGCTGGGTCCTGCGAGACGCAGTGGTGGTGGCAGTCAATCCCAGCCAGGAGCTGCCAGCAGGAAGAAATTCTCTAGGAAGGAAAGCAGCTCATCAGGGAGACTCTGACAAGTGGGCGATGCGGGCAATGGGGGAGCATCATCTCGATGAACTGCTCTCCTTCCTGCAGGATTTCTTCCCACTGGCAGCTCCCAGCCAGGATGCAGCAGCAGTCAATCCCAGCTGGGAGCCACCAGGGGGAAAAAATCTTACAGGAAGGATAGCAGCTCGTCGGGGAGACTCTGGTAAGTGGGTGATGGAGGAGCATCATCTCCCCAATGAGCTGTTTTCCTTCCTGCAAGATTTCTTCCTGCTGGTGGCTCCCAGCCAGAACAGCTTTGGAGCATGACTCTGCACATACACAGAAAGCTGAAGGGTGAGTGCGCATGCATGCCTGCACATGCACCCGTGAGCATTCCAGTAGGGCCGTGAATGGCTGCCCTTTACTGCTTTTACAGTCTAAACCAGATTTGGGAGGGAACTAGAGGACAAGCTGTACTGAATATAATTCTTACCAGAAGTGATAAAAGGGATAGAGGGACTTGAAGTTGACAGAATCTTGGGAGAGAGTGACATCATATTGGAATTCAACATAATGCAAACACAACTCTCAGGTTCCAGAATAAGTGTCTGTAGAAATAACAACACAATCAATGCTGTTGTGTTTCCAGGTTTTACTAGGCTTCTCTGGCATAAACACTCAAAGTGAATCTTATGTCAAATCTGTGTATTGTTTTCCTCCCACCACCTTTATTCTTCGCACACAACACTCACATGCTCAACCCTCCTCCAATCCAAATTAGCAATTTGTCTCTGTAGCCAATGCCTATCATAATCATTTTCCCATCCGCACTATGAATCATGGTCTGTTTCTGACTCCTAGCTGATAGACAGCTGCTGCCAATGCCCAGCATAATTACTCTTCTGTCCGTGTTTGTAATCATAGTCTATATCTGAATCCCAGCTGGCTTGCCCTGACATCATCCACCATCACCTAAAGCTGCATGTTAGCTTGACAATGTCTCGCTCACTTGAATGCCAGTTCTGAGCCGGATGGCTTGTTGGAGCTGACAATAATCCAACCAGTATCTTAAACTATAAAACAGCTGATTTTAACAAACTCAGACCTTAACCAAAATTTCATGAATAAAAATTCTAAAGGGAAAAACAACTCAAGAAACCAGGGAATCAAAGTTATAACCAGGGTGCAAGCAATAGAATATAATTCAACTGGTTTCTTAAATTTTAAAAGAGCTGACTTTAAAAGTCTCAAACAGAGTCTAAACAAAATTTCATGGATAAAAATCCTAACGGGGAAAACAACTTAAGAAATATCGGAATCATTGAAATATATGATTTTAAAAGTTCAGTCCAATACAATTCCACTGAAAAAGAAAAACAAGAAATCCGAGAAGAAACCAGCATGATTGTACAAATATCTCTCTAGAAAACTGAAAGACAAAAAGGATAAGTACAATGGAAAGAGGGACACATAACAGAATATCAGCAGATAGCCTGAATCTGTAAAGTTGAAATCAGGAAAGCAAAAGCTCAGAATGAATAAAGTATTGTAAGAAAAGGCAAAGATAATAATAATAAAAAGTTTATTTCAACATTTAAATGACAAAAAAAATGTCAGGGAAATAGTTGATCCACTAAAAAGGGAAGATGGCAGGGAAGTAACAGGCAATAGAAAGAAAGCAGAGTTGCTTACCTCATTCTTTACATCAGTGTTCATGCAAAAAGAAACTATAGCCCAACCTACCAAAAAACATAACTGTCAAAGAAAGACTAGAAATAAATATTAAAATAGCAAGAAAATGGACATTGGCTATTACCTGATATGTCCTTTTTCATGCAGATTGGTGGGGGAATCCATAATGGGTCACCTCTGTCCTCTAGCTCTATGGACTGCATTGATTAAACTGAAGACATGCCTCCCTGGTCCTGACTTCTCAGTCCATTAAATAAAATGGAAGTAAACCAAGAGGAATTGAACTCAAATTAAAGAGAACTCTGGAACAAGAAAAACAGCAGGAACAACCGCACACAAAAACCCAAACAAACAGACCATCCACCACTATTACCCAATGAGGAACCAGACCACACAATGGGTGGGATTAGATTCCCCCATTGATCTGCATGAAAAGGAATTTATCAGGTAATAACCAACTTCCATTTTCCATGCTCTGCTCGATGGGGGAATCCAGAATGGGACATACAATAGCAGTTTGGCAGTCTCAAGGATGGGAACCAGTCTCATGGAGGAGTCCTCATTGGAGGACTCACTTGTCAAAGGTGGCATCAGATGAGGCATACACATCTATATGATACTGTCTGATAAAAGGAGACAGATATGACCATTTTGCAGCCCGGCAGATCTCCTTCACCAATGCCTGAGAAGCCCAGGCCATGGAAGTGGCCATACTCCTAGTTGAGTGGGCCGTGATGCCCCCTGGCACCAGGAATGACTGAAGCTCATGGGCAATACATGCCCTAAACCACCTACCCACCATGGAAAGAGTTACCTTTTGTCCCAATGTAGATGGCGGAGAATGAAAAAGAAAGTGATTCCTCCTTCTGGAATAACAAGATATACATGATGAAATATGTAAACACAATCCCAAATCAGCTATTTTCTTTCGAACCTTCACTATACACACCTACCACTGTGTGCATACATAGCAACAGATTGAATAGTTGGCGGTTAAAGAGTTTGTATTGAAGCTGAACCCGCATATTCTTTCAAAGACGCAGCTTCTAGTATGCCACTTGCATTCCAAATCAGGACTAGGCCACCCTCAGAAAGCAGGCAATATCAACTCCTGGGCCCAGTAAAATGAGTTCATGAGTTCATTTTAGGAAGAAAAGAGGGATCCAGTTGCAGGACCATCTTGTTGGAATGAAACACACAAAGATCCCTACGGACGCCAACTCTGAAATTCTTCTTGCTAAAGTTATGGCCGCAAGGAAGACAACCTTCAGAGAAAGATGACAGAGGCTGGCCTTTCTAAGTGGTTGGAAAGGAGAAAGGGTAGAACCTTAGAAAAATCCCATGTTGGAAACCTGTGGGCCACCAGAGGTCTAAGATTAGAAGCCCCCCTGAGAAAGGAGCTCACCCTAGGGTGACTAGCCAGGATGGCAAAGGGTCAGAATATCCCGGTGCTGCTGGGGAGAGGCAGATATGGCAGGAGCCACAGAACTAGCCGTTCCAGGGGAATGAGGGATCGCTGTCTAATAGTGATCCTTTGTTCCGGTTCTGTGAGCTCAACTCAGGATACTGGTAACAAGTGTAATTCTGGCTCTGGACTCAGGCTGATGCTACTCAATGTCAGGTCGGTGGTAAATAAATCTCTCCTCATCCATGATTTGATCCTGGATGAGGAGGCCGACCTGGCTGGGCCCAGAGGGAGGAGTTCCAATCTCTGAAATTTCCCCAGCCGGGTTCCAGGTATTGCATCAGCCTCAACCCCAGGAAATGGCTGTTATAGCCAGGGAGAGCCTTTGCTTGCATAGATTCATTGCTTCAGAGATTGCAGGTTGTGAGTCCCTCCTGGTAAAGTTGGACTTAGGGGTTCAGGTGGGTTTGTTCACGTACCTGACTCCCAGCTGCGTGTCAACAGCCCTGCCTGTATTGCTCGAGCAGGTAGCTGGGTTGGTGGTAGGGTTCCCCAGACTTATTGTCTTGGGGGACTTTATCCTGCCATCACTCAGTGAAACCCCTGGGCGGGCACAGGAGTACATGGCCACCATGACAGCCATGGACCTGACTCAAGTAATACAGGGTCCGACTCACGAGGGGAGGCATGCACCCGACATGGTATTCCTCTCTGAGCAATTGAGTAATTATCTGAGACGAAGGGGCTTAGAAGTGTTGCCTTTGTCATGGACAGACCATTTTCTATTGCGGCTTGACTTCCTAGCTCCAATCCTTCCCCGCAGGGAGGCGGAACCGACTAGGTGGTTCTGCCCCAGGTGCAGGGCTTTCAGAGGTTGCTTGGGGTTATTCCAGATGCACTCGTCCACAGTTCGGCAGAGTCTCCTGCTGAGGCCTGGGACAAGGCTGCAGCGGAGGCTCTTGACTGGATTGCGCCGCTGTGACCTCTCCATGGCACTAGACCCTGTAGAGCTCCATGGTTCAACGAGGAGCTCTGGGAGCTGAAACACCAGAAGAGATGTCTAGAGAAGAGATGGAGGAAGAGTAAGTCCGAATCCGATCAAACACTTGTAAGAGCTTTTATTAAGACTTACAAAGGGTTTTGCCTCCCAAGGACAATTCCATCTGTCCATCCATTACCCTGGGGGGGATCACTAACCCCCTCAGAGAGGGTCCACAACTTGGGTGTCCTCCTTAATCCAAAGCTCACATTAGAGAAACATCTTTCAGCTGTGGCGAGGGGGGTGTTTGCCCAGGTTCGCCTGGTGCACCAGTTGCAGCCCTATCTGGATCGGGGGTCACTGCTCACAGTCACTCATGCCCTCATCACCTCGAGGCTTGACTACTGTAATGCTCTCTACATGGGGCTACCTTTGAAAAATGTTCGGAAACTTCAGATCGTGCAGAATGCAGCTGCGAGATCAATCATGGGCTTCCCTAAATATGTCCATGTCACACCAACACTCCGCAGTCTGCATTGGCTGCAGATCAGTTTCCGGTCACAATTCAAAGTGTTGGTTATGACCTATAAAGCCCTTCATGGCACCAGACCAGATTATCTCCGGGACCGCCTTCTGCCGCACGAATCCCAGCGACCAGTTAGGTCCCACAGAGTGGGCCTTCTCTGAGTCCCGTCAACTTAACAATGTCATTTGGTGGGACCCAGGGGAAGAGCCTTCTCTGTGGCGGCCCCAGCCCTCTGGAACCAACTCCCCCCAGAGATTAGACTTGCCCCCATCCTCCTTGCCTTTCGTAAGCTCCTTAAAACCCACCTCTGCTGTCAGGCATGGAGGAACTGAGATATTCTTTCCCCCTAGGCCTCTACAATTTATGCATGGTATGTTTGTATGTATGTTTGGTTTTATAATAAGGGTTTTTTAGTTGTTTTAGTATAGGATTGTTACATGCTGTTTTTATCACTGTTGTTAGCTGCCCCGAGTCCACGGAGAGGGGCGGCATACAAATCCAATAAATAAATAAAAATAATAATAAATGTGGCGCTCAAGGCGGCAAGATGCGCGTATCATGCCGCCTTGATTGCATCAGCGGTATCTCACCCGGCCGCTCTGTTTAGGGTGACCTGCTCCCTTCTTAATCAGGGGGGAGTTGGGGAGTCCTTGCAGAGTAGTGCCGAGGACTTTAACACATTTTTCACTGATAAAGTCGCTCGGATTCGGGCAGACCTCGACTCCGATTGGATAACAGAGTCGACTGACAATGAGTCAGTTGAAGTGACTGTGGCCCGTACTTGTCCATCTGTCTGGGAAGAGTTTGATCTGGTGACACCTGATGAAGTGGACAAGGCCATTGGAGCTGTGAGTTCCGCCACCTGCTTACTGGATCCATGTCCCTCCTGGCTGGTTTCAGCCAGCAGGGAGGTGACACGGAGCTGAGTCATTGTCAACGCTTCTTTGGGGAGGGGTCCTTTCCGGCTCTTTACAAGGAGGCACTTGTGCACCTCCTCCTCAAGAAGCCTTCCCTGGACCCAGCCATTTTTAACAACTACCGTCCAGTCTCCAACCTTTCCTTTATGGGGAAGGTTGTTGAGAAGGTGGTGGTACTCCAACTCCAATGGTCCTTGGAAGAAGCCGATTATCTACGTTCTCAGCAGTCAGGATTCAGGCCCGGCTACAGCACAGAAACTGCTTTGGTCGCATTGATGGATGATCTCGGGTGGGCCCAGGACAGGGCTTTATTTGATACTATGTACCATGGTATCTTTCTGCACCAGCTGGAGGGGATGGGAGTGGGAGGCCCTGTTGTTCAATGGTTCTCTTCCTACCTTTCCGGTCGGTCACAGTCGGTGTTAGTGGGGGGTCAGAGGTTTCTTTTAATAAGGGGTTTTAGTGACTTTTAAATTATTAGATTTGTTATGTATTGTACTATTACTGTTGTGAGCCACCCCGAGTCTATGGAGAGGGGCGGCATACAAATCTAATAAATAATAATAATAATAATAATAATAATAATAATAATAACGTCTCTCACTAAAGATGAGAATGTCATCTAAATAGATGAGCACCTCCTTGTATAAATGGGGATGGAACACCTAATTGGTGTACTGCATGAAGACTGTGGGGGCTCCCTGCAGTCCAAAGGGCATCACCTTCAATTGGTAACTTCCCAGTGGGCAGTTAAAGGAAGTTTTCCATTCGTCCCCCTCTCTGATTTGGATGTGATAGTAGGGTTCTCTTAAATCTAGCTTGGTAAATATCTTGCCATCATGAAGTCTTTCATGAGGGGGAGGGGGTTAAGACACCTCTGTCTTTCTTCTCCTTGAGTAGCATGGGAACGGTGAACCTTGATTTTGCTGGTTGGATGAACTCCCTCTCCAAGTTGGCATCAATATACCTCTTCAACTCTTCCAGTTCCTTTGAGAACATGGAATACATCTTTGGCTTCAGAAGTGTTGCACTCGGTTCGAATTCTATCACACAATCCATTGGTGAGGAGGTAGCTCGTTACATTCTTCCTTGCTAAACAACCTCTCTAGGTCTCGATATTCTCTTGGCACCCTCTGGGGACTGGCTGGAGTGATCTACCTCACTGTGGCTGCCAGTTGAGAATCAGTTACCAACCCCAGGTGCCACCTCATCCCAGTGCTTTTGGTTTCCCAAAGGCAGTGTTGGCTTGACGTAGACAGTTAACTTCCAGTACCCATTCTCACATTTTATGGTGGGTGTCCACTTATTTAGCCCTGTCAGGCCAGGATGATGGATTCTGACATTTTGGGGAGTACTATGAACCAGATATGTCCACTAGTCACCCCATTTTTAATGCTATGGGCTCTGTGAGGAGAGGAGAGTGGGCTCCCTTGATCAACAATCTGTCTAACTGTTGGAACCAGATGAGGCTTGCTAGGGCTCTGGTGCAAATCTACAGCTTTTCCACCACTATTTTTCTAATCAGGCACCACAAACAATCTGTATCTATTATGGCACCTACCTCTCCTTTTTTCCCCATTAGGGGCACCATAATTTTTGTTTTTATTAGGAAAGGGCGAACAGCTTTACTCACCATCAGGTCATCTTCATCACTGCCCCTTTCTTCCCAGTGGGTTGCTGATTGCCCTGTAGGCAATGTCTCATAGTCATCTGGAGGGTGAGGGTGCTCTTCCAATTGCAGAGACAGCCATCCTGATTCCAGAGGCTTAGATCCCTTCTTCTTGAAAGCAGGAGTCGGTTTATTTATTTATTTATTTATTTATTTATTTATTTATTTATTCATTCATTATTCATTCATTCATTCATTTATTTGTATGCCGCCCCTCTCCACAGACTCGGGGCAGCTCACAACAATAGTAAAACAATGTATGACAAATCTAATATTTAAGTAACTAAAAAGCCCTTGGCTGAAGGCTTGCAGCAGGCACTCAGTCGGTCAGTGGCTGGCTTGACCATATCTATAACACTTTACACCACCCATTGGCTTGAAGCACAGGGTTTATTTACTTACTTATTTACTTACTTCTTTGGAGAGGAACAGCATACAAATCTAATAAATAATAATAATAATAATAATAATAATAATAAATAATACTTACTTACTTACTTACTTACTTACTTACTTACTTACTTACTTACTTATTTATTCAACGTCTATACCGCCCAATCCTGAAGGACTCAAGGTGGCTTAAACAAAATACAAAAAATACAGGTAACAATAAAAAGAAGCCCCATATAAGTTAAAACAATAACCCCAGTAAAAAACTCACAACTCAGCAATCCAATCAACATAATATAATATTCAATATGATTTGGCCATGAAAGATGTACAATTCATGGCCCCCCGGCCTGCTGGCAAACCCAGGTCTTTGTAGCCTTTTGGAAAGCCAGCCGGGTGGGAGCAGTATAGAGATCGGCGGGGGGGGGGGGGAGCTGGTTCCATAGAGCCGGGGTGGCCACAAAGAAGTCCCTCTCCTGCTGACTTGCCAACCTGCAATCCTTAGTCAATGGGACCTGCAGAAGGTTAACCCTGTGTGAACCTATTGATTTCTGGAAGGTATATGGCAGAAGACGATCCTGTAAATAATCTGTCCCTAAGCCATGTAGGGCTTTATAGATAATAACCAACACCTCGAATTGTGACCAAAGACTAATCAATAGCCAGTGCAGCTTACAGAGAATAGATGTTAGATGGGTATACCGAGGTACACCCATGACAGCTTGCATGGCTGCATTCTGGACTATCTGCAGTATCTGAACACTTTTTAAGGGTAGCTCCATGTAGAGCAATTTGCAATAGTCAAGACAGGAGGTGATGAGAGCCAGAGTGACTGAAAATGGTCAAGATAATTGGCTTCAGCCAAGGACCACTGGAGTTGAAACACAACCACCTTCTCTACAACCATACCCAAGAAGAGTAGGTTGGAGACTGGTCTAAAGTTTTTCAACTCAGTTGGATCCAGGGATGGTTTCTTGAAGAGGGGTTATGCAACCACTTCTTTTAGTGGTTGAGGAAAGGACCCTTTGCTCAAGGAAGCATTAATCAATGCCTGGATCCAACCATGTGTCACTTCTCTGCTTGATGAAACCAGCCAGAAGAGGCATGGTTCCAGTAAGCAGGGGGAGGAAATCACAGCTCCCATGGCCTTATCCACTTCATCAAGTGTTACCAAGTCAAATTCATTCCATAAAATAGGGGGGTGTTTGCCCAGGTTCGCCTGGTGCGCCAGTTGCGGCCCTACTTGGACCGGGAGTCATTGCTCACAGTCACTCATGCCCTCATCACCTCGAGGCTCGACTACTGTAACGCTCTCTACATGGGGCTACCTTTGAAAAGTGTTCGGAAACTTCAGATCATGCAGAATGCAGCTGCGAGAGCAATTATGGACTTCTCTAAGTATGCCCATATCACTCCAACACTCCGCAGTCTGCATTGGTTACGGATCAGTTTCCGGTCACAATTCAAAGTGTTGGTTATGACCTATAAAGCCCTTCATGGCACCGGACCAGAATACCTCCGGGACCACCTTCTGCCGCACGAATCCCAGCGACCGGTTAGGTCCCACAGAGTTGGCCTTCTCCGGGTCCCGTCGACTAAACAATGTCGTCTGGCGGGACCCAGGGGAAGAGCCTTCTCTGTGGTGGCTCTGACCCTCTGGAACCAGCTCCCCCCTGAGATTAGGATTGCCCCCACCCTCCTTGCCTTTCGCAAACTCCTTAAAACCCACCTCTGGCGTCAGGCATGGGGGAACTGAAACATCTACCCCTTGCCCATGTTGTTTTGGTATTAGATTGATTGTATGCGTGTTTCTTAATATTCTGGGGTTGTTTTTTATGAATTTTTAGCTCAAAATTGTAATTGGATTGGTGGGTATTGGATTTGTTATTATGTATTGTTTTTATCTTGTTGTGAGCCGCCCCGAGTTTTCGGAGAGGGGCGGCATATAAATCCAATAAATCTAATCTAATCTAAGACCTGTCCCTGTGCATATTTTGCCACCTCTATCGCCACAAGATAAGTCTTAATAAAAACTCTTAATTCTGTTCGGTCTGATTCAGAGTTACTGGATCTCCATCGTCACTCTAGGCATCTCTTTTGGCATTTCATCTCTCGGAGTTATTCGGTAAACCAAGGAGATCTCCAGGATCTACTGCTTTGGGGAGACCACAAAGGCACAATCCAATCCAGAGCTCTTGATGCAGTGTTATTCCAGGCCGACACCAGGAACTCTGCCAAGTTGTGGACAAACAAGTCGGATATTTCTCCAAGTTCCCTCTGAAACCCTTCTGGGTTCATTAGACACCTGGGATGGAACCATCTAATTGGTTTCATCCCCTGCAATGGGGGATCAGCTTTTCAAAGTCCAGTGTCATCAGGGAATGATCTGACCATGATAAGGGTGTGATGTCTATATCCCTTAACACCAGAACTTTCTTCCATTGCCCCGAGGGAAATACTAGATCAAGTGTGTGACACACACCTCAATGAGTCCGACCCTGAATTACTTGGGTCAGGTCCATGGTTGTCATGGAAGCCATGAACTCCTACACTGCATCAGAGTGCCCACTGAGTGACGGTAAATTGAAGTCACACCAGGACTATTTCTTCATTACCAGCCTGACCAGACTGCCCAGTTGCTGCAGGCCTAGATGGAACCCTATGACCCAACTGCTTCTGGCTGGCCAATCGATGGGGGAGTTTCTTTTTTGCCACCTTTATTGAATATTTACATTTAAAATGACAGAGACAGAGAGACACACAAAAAGAAAAAAATATACAAACAAAAATATAACATAAAAAAGCATAGAACTTTATGCTATATAGGCTATTTTGGTATCAGAACTTAAGCATCTAACGATTAACATATATGCCACTTATTCTGCTGGACCTTATTCCTTACAGCCTATCCATGTTTTAATCTATTTTGTTTTCTGATTTTATTGTAAACTACGCATTTTAGTCTTTGGAGAGGGGAGGCATATAAATCTAATAAATATATAAATATATATAAATATTTTTTAGATTACTTTATTTCTATTTCTTTGTGTTTCTTTTTCTGGGTTACATTATTTCTCATTGCTGTGAATTGGTAGTTCAGTAGGCATCAATAACTGAGTTTAGCAACAGTTTGTCTGCTTGTTTAGTTGACCATAATTAAAAGGATTTATAAGATTACTCTTTGCTTTTATTTGTTTTCTTCTGAATGTGTATACAGTGTTAAAGTTTCAAAAAAATTTTTTTACTTAACCAGTCGTACCACCTGTTCCAAGTGTTGTAAAATTCTGTATTGTCTTTTTCCTGAAGTTCCAATGTTAACTTGTTCATTTCTGCTACCTCATATATTTTAATAATCAAGTTTCATATCGGGGGGGGGGTGTTCCCTGCTTCCAATTTTGAGTGTACAGTGGTCCCCCGAGTTTCGCGATCTCGATAATTGCGAAACGCTATATCGCGATTTTTCAACCCGGAAGTAAAAACACCATCTGCGCATGCGCGCCCTTTTTTCTATGGCCACGCATGCGTAGATGGCGCCGGGCAGATCAGCTGCTGGGCGGCTTCCTTGGGTCTTCCCCCTCTTGCTGGCGGGAGGGTGAGCGGCGGGCATCAGCGAGGAGTTTGCGTGGGCGGCGGGGAAACCCCAGCGCCGCTTCCCAGCTGAGTCCTGAAGCCAAACGCGGAAGTTCGCTTCAGGACTCAGCTGGGAAGCGGCGCGAGCGAACGGCGTGGGCGGGCGAAGGGCAGGCAGGCGGCGGACAAGCGGCGGGCGGACAAGCAGCGGGCGCGGCAGCAGCGAGGAGTTTGCGTGGGCGGCGGGGAAACCCCAGTGCCGCTTCCCAGCTGAGTCCTGAAGCCAAACACGGAAGTTCGCTTCAGGACTCAGCTGGGAAGCGGCGCGAGCGAATGGCGTGGGCGGGCGAAGGGCGGGCGCGCGGGCAGGCAGGCGGTGGACAAGCGGCGGGCGGACAAGCGGCGGGCACTGCAGCAGCGAGGAGTTTGCGTGGGCGGCGGGGAAACCCCAATCTTCGGCTCCTCGCTGCTGCGGCGGAAGTAAAAACACCATCTGCGCATGCGCAGATGGTGTTTTTACTTCCGCACCGCTACTTCGCGAAAAACCGATCTTCGCGAGGGGTCCTGGAACAGAACCCTCGCGATAATCGGGGGACCATTGTATATCATTCTAGCTGCTGTTGTTAAGTGTAGGGTCAGATATCTGTCTTCTTTGGAAATTTTGTGCCTAATTATTCCTAGTTACATTATTCCTCCAAAATTTCTTAGCTATTGAGCATGTGGAAATATGTTCTTGGTTTCTCTTTGCACTTCCAACATTACAGTGAGAGTCTAGGGTACATTTTAGCTAATCGGGCTGGCAGGAGGTGCCACCTATAAAACATTTTATACAAATTTTCCTTGTATGATAGTGAAAGCATTAGTTTGTAATTTAATGTCCAAAATTTTCCCCACTTGTCTAGGTTTATAGCGTATCCAAAGTTTTGGGCGCACTCAAACATGGTGCCCTTGACTTCTTCCTCTACCAATTGCTGTTGCAAGAGATGTTTATATATTTGGGAGATTAGCTTTTCGTCAGCTCCTAAAAGTATTTTGTCTAAATTATTTGTTTTTTAAAATCCCTGTTTATTTCTCTCTTCATTGTACCTTGATTTAATTTGAAGGTAGTGAATCCATTCTATTATAACCCCCTTTTGTTGTAAGTCTTGTTTTGTAATAAGTAGATTGTTTTCATCCATTATTTGGTCATAGGTTATTATTTTATTTGTGTTCATTGTATTTGTATACAGTGATCCCTCGATTATCGCGAGGGTTCCGTTCCAAGACCCCTCGTGATAATCGATTTTTCGCGATGTAGGGTTGCGGAAGTAAAAACACCATCTGTGCATGCACGCCCTTTTTTCATGGCTGCGCATGCGCAGATGGTGGAGTTTGCGTGGGCGGCGGGGAAGACCCAGGGAAGGTTCCTTCGGCCGCCCAGCAGCTGATCTGCTCGGCAGCGCAGCAGCAGCGAGCAGACGAAGATCGGGGTTTCCCCTTTGCGTGGGCGGTGGGGAAACCCTGATCTTCGTCTGCTCACTGCTGCTGTGGCTGCCCAGCAGCTGATCTGCTCGGCAGTGCAGCAGCAACGAGCAGACGAAGATCGGGGTTTCCCCTTTGCGTGGGCGGTGGGGAAACCCCGATCTTCGTCTGCTCGCTGCTGCTGCGGCCGCCCAGCAGATCAGCTGCTGGGCGGCCGAAGGAACCTTCCCTGGGTCTTCCTCGCTGATGCCCCCACTCGCCCGCCCGCCCGCCGCCCGCCCGCCGCCCGCCAGCAAGAGGGGGAGAGATAGAGAAAGAGAGAGAAGGAAAGAAAGAGATGAGAGAGGGAGGAAGAGCGTGTGAGAGAGGAAGAGGCAAGATAGAGAAAGAGAGAGAGAAAGAAAGATGAGAAAGGAAGGAAGAGAGTGACGTCATCGGGTGGGAAAAATCGCGATATAGCGTTTCGCGAAAAAAGAGATCACGAAAATCGAGGGATCACTGTATATATTATGTCTTCAGTAGGTGACATCCATCTAGGGATTTGTGAATATTGAGATCCTTTGATTTTTATTCACGATTCTATTAAATTTCTTCTTATGTAATGTTGTTTAAAGTGAGTGTAGGATTTATTTTTTGTCCCAAAAAGGAAGGAGTGCCATCCAAATTCTAGGTTAAAGCCTTCCATTGCGAGTGTTCTTTTTTCCCTAAGGGTTATCCAATCTTTCACCCAGCTTAATGAGGCAGCTAGATGGTATAATTTCCAGTCTGGAATTCACATTCCCTCTCTGGTCCTATGATCTTGCATGATTTTAAGCTTAATTCTTGCTTTTTTCTTATTCCATATGAATGTGTGAGTTATTTTATTTAGTTTATCAAAAAAGCTTTTGTTTAACCTAATAGGAACTATAGAGAAACCGTAGAGCAGAAATAAATTTCAGATGGAACATACCAGAGGGTATGACAATGACCTTGGAAGGAAGAAGGATTAAAGTTGAGAATACAGAACAAGCTCAAGAAGTGCTTGAACAGGTTGCAAGAATAGAACTTGAATCAGAAAGCGGAGATAGAATAGAATCGAGTAAGGAAGAAGACTACGACTCAAGACAAATAAACGAGGAAGTGAGAGGGTGAGCAGAGAATTGGAAGAAGAACTAAACAAAGAAAAGGAAGAAGGAACAAGAACTAGATCCTGTACAGTGGCAGCAGTAAACAAGTAAAGAAACAACAACAAATTGTTAATCTTTTACAACAGAAATGCAACATGAAATAAAGTTATTTTCAATAAACATCAAAGGGTTAAATAGTCCTTACAAAAGAAAGAAAATCTTTTCCAAATTATTATCTCAAAAGGCTAATATAATCTGCATCCAAGAGACACATATAAAACAAACCGACAGAAAAATGTCTGAATATGACAAATTAGGCGAATTATACACATCATTAGATGAGGGGGGGAAAGGGGGGTTGCCACATATGTAAAAAAAGAACTCAAATCTAAAGAAATACTCAAAGACACGAAAGGAAGATATATAGTTGTGGAAATTGAATTTATGGGAGAGAAATTGACAATAGATAATATTTACGCTCCAAATCAAAAGCAAAATATTTCTTTAAAAACTTACATGAGAAATTAGTAAACATAGAGTGGAAGAACTTATGTTTAGTGGGGGACTTCAATGGAATAATCAATCCAAAAATGGATTATAAAATAGCAGGTAAACAAAAAAAGAAAAGACCAATCCTCCCTGAAACATTTAACAATTTAATAGACGAATTAGACCTACTAGATATATGGCGAAGCAGACACCTAAAAACAAAACAATTTACATTTCACTCAATCCCACATAATTCATTTTCAAGGATTGATATGGTATGGATTGATAAAGGATTAAATCATAAAATAAAAACCGTAGAAATTGAACCGAACCACTGGGCAGACCACAATCCACTCCAATATAACCTTCCTGGGAGAAAAGAAAAGTTTCAGAAGATGGACTTTCAATACTAAATTACTCACAGATGAAAAATATATTGATCTGATTAAAAAAGAGACAGATTTTTTTCTAATAGAAAATAAAAAACAACCTACAAAGATACAAATAATTTGGGATACCCTCAAAGTATACATAAGAGCAATAACAACTTCATACACTGCAATATACAGAAGAGAGAAAAAAAGATAATATATGATTACTATAATGGGTTATACACACATGAACAGGTCGACATAACGAAAATAATGAGTTATCTATCAGAAAGCAACTCTTTGTTAATCAGCGATCAAGAAAGAATAATAATAAACAGTGAAATAACCATTGAAGAAGTACACCAAGCTCTAAATAATCAGAAGAATAAATCACCAGGCCCAGATGGCTTTCCAAGAGAATTTCATAAAAAAGTTAAATCACATCTTTGAACCTGTACTATTAGAATTATATAAAGAAACGTTTCATCAAGCAGATATACCAGACAATTGGAGGGAATCTTATATAACAATTATCCCAAAGAATGAAACAGAAAGAGATAAAATACAAAATTACAGGCCTATATCACTATTAAATGCGGACTATAAAATCCTAATGACAATCATGGCAGAAAGACTAAAGAAAACTCTAAACAAAATAATTAACCAAGACCAAAATGGGTTTCTCCCAAACCGCCAAATTAAAAACTGCATCAGAACAGTTCTAGATATCTTAGACTACTGTGATGTACATCCAGGCAAAAAAAACAGCATTGGCTTTTGATAATGTTAATTGGCAATACCTCATAGAATTTATAAAAAAATTAGACTTTGGAAACAATTTCATAAAGATTATGCAAAACATATATTCACAACAAACTGCTAGAGTAATGGTAAACAATGATTTTACAGAAAAATTCCATATAAACAAAGGGGTCCACCAAGGATGCCCATTATCACCATCAGTGTTCCCCGTAAGCTGTGCGCATGCGCACACGCATGCCCCCAAATACCCCCCGCGCACCCTTTTCCATGGGCGCGCGCTTCCCACCCCCGCCCGCCCAATCCGCCCCCTCTGCTCCTCCGCCGCCTCCTGCCTTGGGGCGTGACTTCTCCCGCGGCGGGGACTGCTAGAGAGGGTTCTCCACTTCTCCTTCTCCACTTCTGCGCTCCCAGCCAGGGAGCTGTGAGAGAGGGTTTTCTCCATGCGCTTCAGGAATGCCCACCCTGCCCCTCTCGCAGCCCCTTTGCTGGGAGCGCTTTCGTCCAGAGCTTTCAGCAAGGGGGCTGCAGGAGAGGAAGGGCAGGCGTTCCCGAAGCGCTCGGAGAAAGCGCTCTCGCAGCCCCCTCGCTGACAGAGAGAGGGAGAGAGAAAGCAAGTGAGAAAGAGAGAGAGAGAGAGAAAGGGGGGAGAGAGATAGCAAGAGAGAGAAGAGAAAGCAAGCAATAGAGATAGAAAGAAAGAGGGAGAGAGAAAGAAAGCAATAGACAGAGAGAGAACAAGAGGGGGAGAGAGAAATGACTCTTGATTTAAAGCATATGGTAAAAAGCACCCAGATAATAACAGAGAAAAAAACCCCAGCCGTTTGTGTGTGTGTGTGTGTGTGTGTGTGAACTCTTGAACCATTTCCAACAGCTCACCTGTTATTGGAAATGGTTGAAGAGTTCACACACACACACACACACACAAGGGGGGAGGACACAGGGATGAAAAAAGAGGAGAAGATAGTAATAATAGTAATAGATTTTGGTTTTGTTTTATTATTAATTTCTTTTAATAAAAAAGAAGGGAATTTTTTTCTTATTTATTCATTCATTCATTCATTCATTCATTCATTTATTTATTTATTTATTTATTTATTTATTTATACTTCTATGCCGCCCAGTCCCAAAGGGACTGCCCCTCAGACACTATACTTTTCCTCCCACACCGAAAAATATTAGAGGGAACATTGATCACCATTACTTTTTATAACTGCTCAAGAAATTTTGCTAAACAGGATCAGAGGTAACAACGAGATACAGGGTATCAGAATTAAAGACCAGGAGTATAAGGTTCAGGCATATGCTGATGATATGGTATTCTTCTTTGAAGACCCATCAGAATCTGGATTGAAATTACTTAGGGAAATAGAAAAATTTGGGGAGTTTGTGGGGTTAAAAATTAATAGACAGAAAACTAAAATTATGACTAAAATATGACCCAAAAGGATAGTACAGAATCGGAGAAAATTTTAAATTTGCAAGTAACAAAAAATATTAAATATTTGGGCTTAATTTTAACAAACAATGTTTCATCGATCAAAAAAGACAATTACGACAAATTAACAGTAGAGACAAAGAAAAATGTAGAACAATGGGGAAACCTTCAATTATCTTTTCTAGGAAGAATTGTGGTAATTAAAATTAACATTCTCCTGAAGTACCTATATCTATTTCAAACAGCGCCCATTTATTTAGACCCAAAATTTTTCAAAGAACTGAACAAACTTATTACAAAATTTATATGGCAAAAAACTAAACCTAGAATCAGGCTAAAATATATTCAAGACAGTAAAAGAAGAGGCGGATTAGGGCTTCCAGATTTTAAACATTATTATATAGTGGCCTCTATAATTTGGATAAAATATTGGATCCAACTAACAAATAAAAAATATTAACATTAGAGGGTCATGACCTGCAAATAGGGTGGCATGCCCATTTGTGGAAAAATTATAATAAAATATCAAGTATCTTTAATAAACATCTAATAAGAAAATCACTATTATGATCATGGCATGAAATTAAAAGGCTTCCTCCATATTTTTAATAGCTATCATCGTATTTGTTTCTGTTTCTTGTATTTTTGCTTCCAGCTTTTCACTCTTCTCTTCTATCACTTTTATTTTTTGCTCATTTTTTGAAAGTGTTTCTTGGATAGACTCTATTTTCCCATCCATTATGCCAACTCTATCCTCTATCCCTTTAATATCACACCTCATATCTTCCATATTTTCGGTCAACTTTTCATAATTTTGATCGATTGATTGCTGCATCCTTACCATCAGCTCTTGTAGGGATGTTTGGTGGCTGTGATGTCTTTGTTTTTTTTGAAGTTATATTTTCTCTGCCTCAGTAGTTTTGTGGAGTTGATAGCTGAGATGCTGCAGTTGGCTTTTTACCAGTTTTGGATTGGAATGTAGTCATTGAAGGCATTACATTTTAATTGTTTCCTGGATATATCTCCAATTAAACATATACTCCTATTGCTCTATTTATTAAATTTACTATGTCTCAAATTTATCTATTAATATTCTATCTCTCTAATATTTAATAATTGATAAATTAGTAAATTAAGATTCTAATAAGTAATATCAAGCGATCAACCAATCAATATAGTAAATGATAGAAGAAATCAATCAATGACAGTTCATTTACAATTCAATATTAGATAAGATATCAAAAGAGAGGAGAGAAAAGCAGAAATTAATGTATACCTAGACAGTTTTATATTAATTATTAAGTAAGATCAATTTTAAACTCTTAAATAGAGGAATCAAGGAAATCAGAGGAAAGGTAAATCCGAATACAGTGGTACCTCTACTTAAGAACTTAATTCATTCCACGACCAGGTTCTTAAATAGAAAAGTTCTTAAGTAGAAGCATTTTTTCCCATAGGAATCAATGTACCTGCTGCCTCTTCCTCCCCATGCTGAAGAGTTCCCCTCTCCTCTTGCTTGCTCATTTTGTAGCCAGAGCCTTTCCTTCGCTGTGGTGACTTCTCAGTTTGGCTGAAGCCGAGTTGATCTGACCGGGGTGAAGTGCCTCCTTTTGACTTTCCACACTCAGATGCTCTGGGAGGCAACCTCACGCTGGGTGGATGGGAAGCAGCACGAGGGAGTCACCATAGCGAAGTGGTTTATTCTCTCACCACGAAAACGCTCCTCTGGCAGCCCAGAAAAGCCCAAGATGGCTGGGATTAAAGAAGGAATGGCAAGAAACTGGCTGGGCCTTCGTGCCACTCTCAATTTTCCTGAGAAATTTTTCCGGGCTCGGGTTCTTAAATAGAAAATGGTTCTTAAATAGAGGCAAAAAAATCTTGAACACCCGGTTCTTATCTAGAAAAGTTTTTAAGTAGAGGCATCCTTAAGTAGAGGTACCACTATATATTAAATATCTATATATAAGTATATAAATATATATGAATGTATAAATGTATATATAAATGTAGGTATAAATGTAGGTATTTCAGGTATTCACATCAAACATATAGGAAGAATGAGTGTCTCTGCTCAATTGGGGACCTTGGTAATACTCTGGGAAGGAGAATTTTGGCTAGGCCAAGTTCATCTAGGGGCCTAAGGCTGTGACTGGGGGCTTGTCCAACTTACATTTAGGCATTCCAACCGGTCAGGTTGATTGCAAGACAGTGTCTGGGATCCCTTGCCTTCAAAGCATTTTTGTGAGCATTTTTTCTTGCTTTTGTGAGCAGGAGTCCTGCACCCAGAAGGCTGGGGGGGGAGGACTCAGACCCCCTACTGAACTTGGGGGGGGGGGTCTGCTCTAGCCAACAGATGGGTTCAGGAGCCAGCTGTTTGCACCTAGCCCCCACCAGAATTTCCTTCTCCATGGCCTCTCTGGCAGCTGCAAAATCCTGGGGTGGATCATAGAGAATCTGTAAGCCTTCAGTTAATTGATCCTCTGCTAGTTTCCCCATAGTTTGCTCCTTCTTTTTGATATCACCTGATTCTTCACCTTGTCCAGTGCAGGATCGGGAGTTGGGGCTCAGGACCCCGACCAATGGCCCAAGCTGGGGGTAGCTGGATGAGATTTTTAGGGCGATTCAAGTTAAATGTCAAGGTTTCAGATAGTATCCAAACTTAAATCAGAGTCCAAATCAAAGAATTCCTCAAAGTTCCAATTTATTGCCAGAGCCATTCTGACATCTACAGTAGGAAATCGTAATCTGAGCTTCCAATGTTTCCTACCCGTTCAAAGTTCACATCCCTTGCCCCCCATCCCCAAACTTGTCATGTTGCCCATTCAGGTTTGTCAGGATTAGTACCTCAGGTAAAATTCCAGTTACAGTGGAGTAGAATGTAATTAGTGTAAATTAAAAGGAATGCTAAATCATGGTGGATCAGCAAAATGTGCTAGGACCTGATTGGTTAAGAACTGTATATACTGTAATGCATCTTTGCATAGGTATGGTTAGTCTATGTTTGGTCTGTGCTTGTGGTTATTGGTGGTGTGTCGTCTAGTAAGATAGTGCTGGTGTTATGTTAATAGAATATAGAGAGTATAGTTTTGCTATAAAGAAGCAAACATCTTCTCAAGAATTCCTGCTGTATTGTCTTCATTCTGAAACATCTCCAGTTCCTGATATCATATCTGATTCTGGGTGGGCAGCATCTGAATGCAACTCTGACAAGGTTGTGCCAGCATGGCAACTCCTCCTTCCACTTCCACCCAGGTGGTTGCCAAAGGATGACCTTGAACTTCTCAAAAGAATGCTTTGTGGCTACATCTGCTCCCTCATGAAAATCACCCCTCCCAATCAGGCCTTCTATTGACAGTGTGGCAAGCCATTAATTTTTCCCTCAACTTCTGCCCTGGCTTTGCCCAGGGCACAATGTCCAGGCAGGAGATCAACTTCCCCAGGAGTTGGGACAACAGAGCCAGAGGCCCCGACCTGTCCCTCTAGATGAAGCCTGAAATAGCCCTGCTGCTGTCCTGCCGGTCCTGGGGAAAAAAGACCTGGCGTGATAAAGAGTCTACGTGTGTCTTTTTTTTCCCTGGACCAGCCTGGTGGATGGGATGAGATGTCCAGATTTACAGCAAACCCATGATCTTGAAGAATCTGAAAAGATGTGGTTAGATTATTTTCTGCAGCTGAAGGGGAGGCTGCTTGGATGAAGATACTGTCCAAATAACATTGTATTTGAATGGGAATTGTCCTAAGGTAGGCTACTAAGACCACCATGACCTTGGTGAAAATACAGGGAGCTGAAGCTACACCAAATGGGAGGGTAGCAGAATGAATGAATGTTATTGAATGAATGTTAATGCTTTTTTTACTGGTTTATATTTTTTGTGTTATTAATGCTATGTATTTATATTGCCTATGACTATACGCTGCCCAGAGCCCATTAGGAATTGAGAGGCTTAAAAGTAAATTAAATTAAATTTTAAATAAAAAAATTAAATTAAAAAATTAAAAAATTAAAAAATTAAATCAAATCAAATCAAATCAAATCAAATCAAATCAAATCAAATCAAATCAAATCAAATCAAATCAAATCAAATCAAATCAAATCAAATCAAATCAAAACAAATCAAAACAAATCAAATCAAATCAAATACATGAGGAGGCTATCCAGTTCACCAAAGGACTTCATTTTCCCTTGGTCCTTGGGTTGGCATGGCTGAGAACTCACAACCCTCGTATTTGTGTGGTCCCAGAACTATGTTTCATTTCCTAGCCTGTGTTAAACTTTGTATTATAGAAATTGTGTTACAAATAGACTTTGCCTATGGGTCTTTTGAAACAATGTGTGTGGGAGTCTTTATTTCTCATAATTGATCCAGCCAGCCAGAACAGTGATAAACAGTGATACAGAGATAATCTGTGCAGATGTTCTTAGGCAGAGGCCTATTGATTATCCACCATTTGATTGATTGATTAGAAATTTATTTATTTATTTATTTATTTATCTATTTATTTATTTATTTATTTAGTCAAGTGCATCTTGGTGGTATACAAAGATATAATATTTATATATACTAATAAAAGAGGAACATTAGGACATGGGAGAGAAGGCACTCTGGTGCACTTATGCATGCCCCTTACTGACCTCTTAGGATAGTCTAAGGGTAAAGTTTTGGGGGTTAGGTGATGATACTACAGAGTCTGGTAGTGAATTCCATGCATCAACTACTCGGTTAATAAAGTTGTATTTCCTGCAGTTGAGTTTAGAGTGTTTACTTTAAGTTTGTTTCTATTGTGTTCATGTGTTATTGTGGTTGAAGCTGAAGTAGTCATTGACAGGAAGGATGTTGTAGCAGATGATTTTATTGGCTATGCTTAGTTTGTGTTTAAGATGATGTAGTTCTAAGCTTTCTAAACATAGGATAGTAAGTCTAGTTGAGTAGGGTATTCTGCTGCGAGTGGAGGAGTGGAGGGCACTTCTAGTAAAGTATCTCTTGACATTTTATTTATTTATTTGTTTGTTTGTTTGTTTATTTATTTATTTCATTTATATACTGTTCACTCTGAAACGGACTCTGAGCGGCTAACAACAGTTATAAATACAATACAAGTAAAAAAACAGTAAAAACATCACCAAAATCACGTATATAATAAAAAACCATACATACTAACAATCAATCTTAATTCCAGGCCTGCCAGAAAAGCTAGGTTTTAACAGCTTTCCGGAAAACCGGTAAAAAGGAGATAATGCGAATCTCTGGGGGCAATTGATTCCATAGGGTTGGAGCTGCCACAGAGAAGACTCTTCCAAGGTCCCACCAACCAACATTGTTTGGCAGATGGGACCTGGAGAAGGCTGACTCTGTGGGCCTTTACTGGCCGCAGTGAGGTATGAGAAAGGAGGTGGTCCTGAGTCATTTAGGGCTTTTTCTAGGATGTTTATGTCCAAAATGTGGTGTAGGTTCCAGACAGATGAGCTGTATTCAAGGATTGGTCTGTTGAAAATTTTATATTCTCTTGTTAGTAGTGTGAGATTACCGGAGCAGAAGCTACGTAGGATTAGGCAAACAACTCTTGAAGCCTTTTTGGTGATGCTGTTGCAGTGGACTTTGGCACTTAGGTCATTTGATATGAGTATTCCAAGGTCTTTAATGGAGTGAGGTTTGTCTGCAAGGTCTTGTTTATTCAGCTTGTATTTGGTGTTCTGATTCTTTTTACCAATGTGTAGGACAGAGCATTTTTGGTTGAGATTTGGAGTTGCCAGATGTTTGACCATTCAGACACAAAGTCAAGGTCTTTTTGGAAAGTAGCTGTGTTATTAGTGGTGTTGAAAAGTTTAACATCGTAGGCAAAGAGAACGTAGTTGCTTGTAATGTTATCACAAAGGTTATTTATATAGAGTATGAAGAGTGTTGGTGCTAGTATGCTGCCTTGGGGTACACCACTCTTAACCAGAACAGGATTAAGGATTAGATAGGGTGCTCCCTATTTTGACAATTTGTTGTCTGTTTGATAGGAACACAGTTATCCAACTATGAAGGGATCCTAAGATGCCATAGGATTTGAGTTTTAGAAGTAGTTTGTCATGAACCACTGAGTTCATGACAAACAAAATGTACAGAAAGGAGGGTGTGTGGCCAGTATCCCAGCAATATGGGTATCTCCTGCACTCTGCAAGGAGCCCTGAACCCCTGCAGTTAGGAGACCTGGAACTGAACCGGAACCAAGTCAGATCTGTCCTGGAGGGGCATTGGAGAAGAGATGCACCAGTCGGAGGTTGGGGTGCTTGAACCCCCCACCACCAGAGAGCCAGCACCAGCATCTTGGCCAACAGTTGAAGGATCAACTCTGTCCCCATAGCTGGGATGGCCATGATCGGATTGATTGAATGGAGAGATTGTGAATTGCCTCGGTGACAAGATCTAAGCACTTGTGTTAGAGAGAGGTGAAGAAGAACTAAGCTGGATGAGTGTTTAGCAAATTTAATGATAAAGAAGAAAACTTAAAACTTAAAAGGAACTAAACGAGGCTTCAAAATGGAGTGAGTGGCTACCTAGCAATTGGAAATACCATAGAGAGATTTAAAGGAACAAGTTTAAAAGCCCAAACTTGAAGATTTTATTTATTTATTTATTTATTATTTGGATTTGTATGCCGCCCCTCTCCGAAAACTCGGGGCGGCTCACAACAAGTGAAAAGACAATCCAATACATTAATCCAATTAATTAAAATATTATAAATTTAAGAAAAACCCCTATACTAACATACACACACACACAAGCATACCATATATAAATTCAACGTGCCCAGGGGAAGATGTTTAGTTTCCCCATGCCTGACGGCAAAGGTGGGTTTTGAGGAGTTTACGGAAGGCAGGAAGAGTAGGGGCAGTCTTGATCTCCGGGGGGAGTTGGTTCCAGAGAGCCGGTGCCGCCACAGAGAAGGCTCTCCCCCTGGGGCCCGCCAACCGGAATTGTTTAGTTGACGGGACCCGGAGGAGGCCCACTCTGTGGGACCTAATCAGTCGCTGGGATTCGTGCGGCAGAAGGCGGTCTCGGAGATATTCTGGTCCAGTGCCATGAAGGGCTTTAAAGGTCATAACCAACACTTTGAATTGTGACCGGAAACTGATCGGCAGCCAATGCAGGCTGCGGAGTGATGGTGAAACATGGGCATACCTGGGTAAGCCCATGACTGCTCTCGCAGCTGCATTCTGCACAATCTGAAGTTTCCGAACACTTTTCAAAGGTAGCCCCATGTAGAGAGCATTACAGTAGTCGAACCTCGAGGTGATGAGGGCATGAGTGACTGTGAGCAATGAGTCCCGGTCCAGGTAGGGCCGCAACTGGTGCACCAGGCGAACCTGGGCAAACGCCCCCCTCGCCACAGCTGAGAGATGTTGTTCTAATGTGAGCTGTGGATCGAGGAGGACGCCCAAGTTGCGGACCCTCTCTGAGGGGGTCAATAATTCCCCCCCCCAGGGTAATGGACGGACAGATGGAGTTGTCCTTGGGAGGCAGAACCCACAGCCACTCCGTCTTATCCGGGTTGAGCTTGAGTCTGTTGACACCCATCCAGGCCCCAACAGCCTCCAGGCACCGGCACATCACTTCCACCGCTTCGCTGACTGGGCATGGGGTGGAGATGTAAAGCTGGGTATCATCCGCATATTGATGATACCTCACCCCATGTCCTTGGATGATCTCGCCCAGCGGTTTCATGTAGATGTTAAATAGCAGGGGGGAGAGGACCGACCCCTGAGGCACCCCACAAGGGAGAGACCTAGGAGCCGACCTCTGTCCCCCCACTAACACCGACTGCGACCGGCCAGAGAGGTAGGAGGAGAACCACTGAAGAACAGTGCCTCCCACTCCCAACCCCTCCAGCCGGTGCAGAAGGATACCATGGTCGATGGTATCGAAAGCCGCTGAGAGGTCAAGGAGCACCAGGACAGAGGACAAACCCCTGTCCCGGGCCCGCCAGAGATCATCCATCAACGCGACCAAAGCAGTTTCCGTGCTGTAACCGGGCCTGAAACCCGACTGCCGGGGACCTAGATAATCGGCTTCTTCCAAGGACCGCTGGAGCTGGAGTGCCACCACCTTCTCAACAACCTTCCCCATAAAGGGAAGCTTGGAGACTGGACGGTAGTTATTAAGCACAGCTGGGTCCAGGGAGGGCTTCTTGAGGAGGGGGCGCACAAGCGCTTCTTTATAGAGTGATGGAAAAACTCCCCTCCCCAAGGAAGCGTTGGTAATCTCCTGGGCCCAGCTCCGTGTCACCTCCCTGCTGGCCGAAACCAACCAGGAGGGACACGGATCCAGTAAACAGGTGGCGGAACTCACAGCTCCAATGGCCTTGTCCACTTCATCAGGTGTCACCAGATCAAACTCTTCCCAGACAGGTGGACAAGTACGTGCCCCAGTCACCTCGACTGACTCATTGTCAGTCGACTCTGTTTTACAATTGGAGTCGAGGTCGGCCCGAATCCGAGCGACTTTATCAGTGAAAAACGTGTTAAAGTCCTCGGCACTACTCTGCAAGGGCTCCCCAACTCCCCCCTGATTAAGAAGGGAGCGGGTCACCCTAAACAGAGCGGCCGGGCGGGATTCCGCTGATGCAATCAAAGCGGCATGGTACGCGCATCTTGCCACCTTGAGCGCCACTTTGTAAGTCTTAATAAAAGCTCTTACAAGTGTTCGATCAGATTCAGACCTACTCTTCCTCCATCGCTTCTCTAGACGTCTCTTCTGGCGTTTCAACTCCCGGAGCTCCTCGTTGAACCATGGAGCTCTACGGGGTCTAGCGCAACGGAGAGGTCGCAAAGGCGCAATCCGGTCAAGAGCCTCTGCTGCAGCCTCATTCCAGGCTTTCGCAAGAGACTCTGCCGAACTGTGGACAAGTGCCTCTGGAATAACCCCAAGCGCCGTCTGAAAGCCCTCTGGGTCCATCAGGCGTCTGGGGCGGAACATCTTAATTGGTTCCGCCTCCCTGCGGGGAAGGATTGGAGCCAGGAAGTCAAGCCGTAGTAGAAAATGGTCTGACCATGACAAAGGCACTGCTTCTAAGCCCCTTAGTCTCAGACCATTACTCAATTGCTCGGAAAGGAATACCATGTCGGGTGCGTGCCCCCCCTCATGAGTCGGACCCCGTACTACTTGAGTCAGGTCCATGGCTGTCATGGTGGCCATGAACTCCTGTGCCAACCCAGAGGTTTTGCCGAGTGACGGCAGGTTGAAGTCCCCCAAGACAATAAGTCTGGGGAACTCCACCGCCAACCCGGCTACCTCCTCGAGTAGCACAGGCAGGGCTTTTGACACGCAGCTGGGAGGCAGGTACATGAGAAATAAGCCCACCTGAACCCCTAAGTCCAACTTCATCAGGAGTGACTCGCAACCCGCAATTTCCGGAGCAATGAGTCCACGTAGGCAAAGGCTCTCCCTGGCTATAATAGCCACTCCTCCCCCCCTTCCCTGGGGTCGAGGTTGATGCCATATCTGAAACCCAGCTGGGCAAATTTCAGAGAGAGGAACACCTCCCTCTGGGCCCAGCCAGGTTTCAGTAATACATGCCAGGTCGGCCTCCTCATCCAGGATCAAATCCCGGATGAGGAGAGCTTTATTTACCACCGACCTGGCATTAAGCAGCAGCAACCTGAGCCCAGGGCCAGAGTTACACTCATCACCAGTACCCAAGATTGGGCTCACGGAGCCAGAACAAGGGATCGTTATTAAGCAACGGTCCCTCGTTCCCCTGGAACGGCTAACTCCGTGGCCCCCGCCATATCTGCCTCTCCCCAGCAACACAGGAATATTCCGACCCTCTGCCACCCCAGAGATCGGTGCCCCATCTCCTCCCGCCTCTTGAGCGTCAGGTGGGTCAAATCTACCATTCATACTCTTACCATTCATCTCATCCATCCCGTAGCCCCTCCCACCCCAGTCATCCCAGTCATACCAGCCATTTAACTCATGCACACAAGTAATTCTGTCCCAGTCATCCATTTAAATTAGAACCCCCAATACTAAAAATAGATTAAATTGATAACACTTTAAAACACTAATAAATATGTAAGAAATGCAATTCCCAGTTAATTAATTCATTAGTTAAATATTAAAACAGATAAAAAATATAAAAATATAAAAATAGCTAAGAATGGATGTATTAAGATGTATTAAAAATATATAGAAATATAGAAAAGGAGTCAGTCAGCAGTTCTTAAATTCTTAATTAGTTCTTAATTGGAAGTTCTGGATTATAACAGTGTTCAGGGTCCCAGGGGAATATCTCAGCCTGGTTAAAAGGAAGGATCTCTTCTTAATATTAGTCACCCCTTTTTCTAGCGCTATGATGTCTCCCAGGTCTCTTCTCAGTCTCTCAGTTCCATCACCAGTCTCTTGGCTCTCATAGGACCCTTAAAGACTTAAAGAGAATGAAACATAATAAGAATTTGAAGAAAATATTTTAAAAGTCACAAATGGATTTAAAGAAAACCTAAAAACTGAAATGTAACTAAAAGAGGTTTCAAAATGGAGTGAGCTGCTATCTAGTCATTGGATATTTTTATGATTGAATTTGGTGGAGTTAAAGAGACTGAAAAAGAATAATATTTATTTATTTTTATTTTATTTTGTCCAAAATACAATGAGGTTACAGGAGATATACACATAATACATCAATCAATGGAAGAATAGGATTTCCAGTTTGGGTGGGCAGCAAGGAGGAGGGAGGAATTGCTGCTCCGCTGGACTACGGTGTTTAACATCTAAATATAGGAAATTGTGGACTTAATTCGGTGGGACCTCAACCTGCCAATACTCAGCGAATCCTCTAGGTTAGCACAGGAGTTCATGGCCACCATGACAGATATGGACCTAACTCAAGTAGTTCTCACGAGAGGGGACACGCACCCGACATGATATTTCTTTCGGAGCAATTGAGCAATGGTCTGAGACTAAGGGGCTTAGATGTGTTGCCTTTGTCATGGTCAGACCATTTTCTACTGTGGCTTGACTTCTTGGCTCAAATCTCTCCCCCGCAGGGTGGTGGAACCGATTAGGTGGTTCCACCCCAGATGCCTAATATGGACCCAGAGGGCTTTCAGAAGGTGCTTGGGGTTATACCAGATACACTTGTCCACAGTTTGGCAGAGTCTCTTGCTGTGGCCTGGAACAAGGCTGTGATGGAGGCTCTTGACTGGATTGTGCCGTTGCAACCTCTCCATGGCGTTAGACCCCGGAGAGCTTCTTGGTTTACCAAGGAACTCTGGGAGTTGAAACATCAGAAGAGATGACTATAGAAACGCTGGAGGAAAAGTAAGTCCAAATCTGATCGAACACTTTTAAGAGCTCATATTAAGACTTGCAAAGTGGCACTCAAGGCGGCAAGATACGCGTATCATGCCACCCTGATTGCATCAGTGGAATCTGGCTGCTTTGTTTAGCGTGACTCGCTCTCTCCTTAATCAGGGGGGAGTTGGGGAGCCCTTGCAGAGCAGTGCTGAGGACTTTAACTCATTTTTTGCTGATAAAATCGCCCAGAACCGGATGGACCTTGATTTTGATTGGATAACAGAGTCGACTGACGAGTTAGTTAAGGTGAATGGTGCCCATCCTTGTCCACCTGTCTGGGAGGAGTTTGATCTGGTGACACCTGATGAAGTGGACAAGGCCATTGGAGCTGTGAGTTCTGCCACCTGTTTACTGGATCCATGTCCGTCTTGGCAAGTTTTGGCCAGCAGAGAGGTGACATAGGCCAGCAGAGAGGTGACATAGGCCAGCAGAGAGGTGACATAGGCCAGCAGAGATTGCCAATGCTTCTTTTCAGGGGGGGGGGGTCCTTTCCAGCTGCCTAAAAGGAGGCACTTGTGCACCCCCTCCTCAAGAAGCCTTCCCTGGACCCAGCCATTCTTAACAACTATCACCCAGTCTCCAACCTTGCCTTTATGGGGAAGGTTGTTGAGAAGGTGGTGGCACTCCAGCTCCAGTGGTCCTTGGAAGAAGCCAATTATCTAGGCCCTCAGCAGTCAGGATTCAGGCCCGGCTACAGCACGGAAACTGCTTTGGTCACACTGATGGATGATCTCCGGTGGGCCTGGGACAGAGGTCTATTCTCTGTCCTGGTGCTTCTTGACCTCTCAGCGGCTTTCGATACCATCGACCATGGTATCTGTCTGTGCCAGCTGGAGGGGTTGGGAGTGGGAGGCACTGTTTTACAGTGGTTCTCCTCTTACCTCTCCGGTCAGTCACAGTTGATGTTAGTGGGGGGGTCAGAAGTCGACCTCTAGGTCTCTCCCTTGTGGGGTGCTTCAGGGGTTGGTCCTCTCCCCCCTGCTATTCAATATCTAAATGAAACCGCTGGGCAAGATCATCCAAGGGCATGGGGTGAGGTATCATCAGTACGCTGATGATATCCAGTTGTACATCTCCACCCCATGTCCAGTCAGTGCAGCACTAGAAGTGATGTGCCAGTAACTGGAGGCTGTTAGGGTCTGGATGGGTGTCAACAGGCTTAGGCTCAACCCTGACAAGACGGAGTGGCTGTGGGATTTGCCTCCCAAGGACAATTCCATCTGTCCATCCATTACCCTGAAGGGGGGGCAATTATTAACCCCCTTGGAGAGGGCCCGCAACTTGGGCATCCTCCTCGATCCACAGCTGACATTAGAACACCACCTTTCGGCTATGGCAAGGGGGGCGTTTGCCCAGGTTTGCCTGGTGCACCAGTCATGGCCCTATTTGGACCGAGAGTCACTGCTCACAGTCACTCATGCCCTCATCACATCAAGGCTCGACTACTGTAATGCTCTCTACAAGGGGCTACCTTTGAAAAGTGTTCGGAAACTCCAGATCGTGCAGAATGTAGCTGCGAGAGCAATGTATTTATTTATTTTATTTATTAGATTTGTATGCCCCCGTTATGCCCATATTACATCAACACTTCACAGCCTGCACTGGCTACTGATCAGTTTCTGGTCACAAATCAAAGTGTTGATTATGACCTATAAAGCCTTACAAGGCATTGGACCAGAATACCTTCGAGACTGCCTTCTGCCGCACGAATCCCAGCAACCGATTAGGTCCCACCGAGTCGGCCTTTGCCGGGTTTTGTAAACAAAACAATGTCTTCTGGCAGTACCCAGGGGAAGAGCCTTCTCTGTGGCGGCCCCGGCCCTCTGGAACCTTAATAAGGGTTTCTTAAGTATTCTGCTTTTTAACATTGGATTTGTAGACTGTATTGTTCGTTGGTAGCCTCTCTGAGTCCTCGGAGAGGGGCGGCATACAAATCTAATAAATAAATAAATAAAATAAATAGAGGAGAAGATGTAGGAATGATATAAAACATAGGAAGGGTAGTAGAAGAAGAGATAGAGATATAGTGAGAGAAGTGAAAGATAAAGAGTTATAGAAGACACAATAGGACAGAGGACAGGAGGCACACTTGTGCACTTATACATGCCAATAATAATAATAATAATAATAATAATAATAATAATAATAATAATAATAAAAACAACAACAATAGTTTGTAGTAAATATGTTATAAGTTACAAGTGGATTTAAAATACTGAGTTTCTTATTTAAAAAAAGAGCTGTTTTGGGAAGTGACACCACCATATGCTCATATGCTGGTTAAAAAATTATTGCAACAGGTTGTGGAAATTTTTGGATCTGCTGACAGCTGGAGGCTGACATTGCTGATAAGATATCTAAAAGCCTGAAAGAATTTTAAAGCAGTGTGTGGTTTGCTATTTTGCTTGATGGTTTACTGTTTTGATGAAAGAACATAATATAATTTTAGATTGGATTGGATGGAAATACATAGGGATTATATGAATTAGCTGACCAAGGAGAGATTCAACCTGGAAATAAGGAAGAACTTTCTGATGGTGAGAATGATCAACCAGTGGCCTGCCAGCAGAAGTTATGAATGCCCCATCACTTGACACATTCAAAAGGAAATTGGACTGCCATTTGGCTGGGATGGTGTAGGTATCTTGCTTGTGCAGGAGGCTGGACTCAATGTCCTCCAAGGTCCCTTTCAACTCTAATAAAAAATAAAAAATAAATAAATAAATAAATTTAAGCTTATTTTGTGAATTGTGAATTTGACAACAAGGAGGCGTGAATCTATGAAGAATTGATTGAGATGTTAAAATACTTCTATGAAAACATTAAAAACTGTCTTTTAGAATCCAGATGTGAAAAGGAAGTAGAAATGAAGTTGGATTATTAGGAATACCTAGAACATACAGTGATGGGAAATGAAAATGAAGAAGATTAAAATCAAGGAGACTCTACGGATGATAAGAGAACAGAAAAGAGAAAACAGATTAATGATTGCATTGGGATCTACAGTGATAAGAAAAATGAAAAGAGAATTGAAAATGACAAACATGATGATTTTGCTGGGATTTACAGTGACCTGAAAAGAGCAAGAGGGAAGTATTGGTATCAGAGGAAACAATTTAAAAATAAGAGGGATAATAGGGAGAAGAGACTAGGAGGAATTGAGAACAGATTTATAAAAATAACATATCTAAAAGGTAGGAGAGGAATTTTTTGGGGGAAAAAAATATTGGTATGAGAACAAAAGAAAGAAAAAGAGAAAAATCAAGAGAAGTTGTTGGAAAGAGAAAATTTATAAATAGTAGAATTTGTGAAAAACCAAAATAGCTTGGATCACTGAATGTTATTGTTCTTACTAAATTCCAATTAATTCTCAGACACAGAGTTGGGAGGTATATTAGTCTATTATTTATTTATTTATTTATTTAATTTGACTTCCATGCCACCCAATTCCGAAGGACTCAGGGTGGCTTACAACAATATAAAATTACAATAACAGCAACAGTAAAAAGAAGTCAAGAAAAGGAACTAATATCTAAAATCCTAATTTAAAACTAAGGACAATTCAACAGCAGACATACTAGTCATTCATACCAATTTAGACACATAGACAAGCTAATGGTTGATGAAGGGTCCCCAGGTCTGCTGGCATAGCCAGGTCTTTGTGGCCTTATGGAAAACCAGTAGGGTGGGGGCCATATGGACCTGGGGGGGAGTTGGTTCCATAAAGTCGGGGCAGCAGCCGAGAAGATCCTCCCATGTGCCCCTGCCAACCTACACCTGGAGGAGGCCGGCTCTGTGTGCTCTAATTGGTCTCTGGAAGGTATTATACAAGCAAAGTTGTTGAAAACCACTAATTAAAGCAAAGACTGCCTAAATTCAAAGCGAGTGTCTAAACTGATAAGGAATATTCCAAAACAAAGTTGTAATGTAAAGTTTTTAGCTTGGCTGAAGCAGAAATATTCATAGACTACTCAAAACTATATTATTTCAAGACTGCAGCAATATTTGAGGGGGGGGGGATTCTGAACTTGCTCTTTCCCTCTTGTAGCCAGAAACATTGATTTCCTGCAAAGGGAACCTCCCAGTCTCCTCCCCATACACACTGTGCACAGCAGTATTCACAAGCCTCCCCTTTATGCAGTAATGGGCAGCCAAAATTTTTACTGCCACATTGTGGGTGTGGCTTATTTTGTAGGTGTGGCTTGATGGTCATGTGACTAGGTAGGAGTGGTGTGCCGACCATGTGATCAGGTGGGAGTGGCTTGAACAATCATCATCATTCAAGTGAACTGTTAAGTCCTTGACTTACAGCTTCCCCAGTTTCGTTCTCTGGGGTGACAATTTGCTTCCTGTTTCCCGCACTCTCCTTCCTGGGTCACGCCCTGCCTCAGGCTGGGTAGCTAGGTGAATGGGTGCCAATCAGCTGTTGAGAAAAGAGGGGGAAGGAAATGGGCCCCCGACAAGTCCTGCTGGTGCTGGTCTCCCTGCCGCTTTCTAAGGAGGAGGTGAATGGGAGGGGGGAGGGATGGTCAGCTGGAGCTGGACACACAGCTTCATTTCCGCCAGTGGAACTGTGTTCCACCCCGTACTGCCTGCTTCCAACCCCTGCCTCTACGTCTGTGTAACTGCTCTTCTCTTCCATGCATTCTTCTCATCTGTTCATTTAGAATAGGACACACAATCTCCCCCTCATCATCATACCCAGGCCAATGTTCCCTCTAATTTTTTTCCGGTGTGGGCAGAAAAGTTTAGTGTGAGTAGCATAGAAATATAAGTAAGTAAGTAAGTAAGTAAGTAAGTAAGTAAGTAAGTAAGTAAGTAAGTAAGTAAGTAAGTAAGTAAGTAAATTAATAAATAATTAAATAAATAACTAAATAACTAAATAATTAAATAAATTCCCTTCTTTTTTATTAAAAGAAATTAATAATAAAACAAAACCATCTCTCTTTCTTTCTCTTTCTCTCTCTCCCTCTCCCTCTCTTCTCTCTCTTTCTTTCTCTCTCTCTCTCTTTCTCTCTCCTTCCTCTTGCTCTATCTCTCTTTTTCTCATTTTCTCCCTCTTTCTTTCTATCTGGCTCTGTCTGTTGCTCTCTCTCTCTCTTTCTCTCTCTCTCTCTTTTTCTATCTTTCTCTCTCCCTCTCTCTTTCTTTCTACCTCGCTCTGTCTGTTGCTCTCTCTCTCTTGTTCTCTTTCTCTCTCTTCCTTTCTTCTCTGGAGGCCATGGAAGGTTTTTCTTATTTTAAGGAGTATCGGAAGCGCTCGGGGAAAGTGCTCCGAGTGAAGGGGCTGCGACTCGAGAGGGGTGGGGCGGGCGCTCCTGGAGCGCTTGGAGAAAACCCTCTCATAGCCTGGGGGCGCTTCGGGAACACCTACCCCGCCCCTCTTGCAGCCCCTTCGCTAGCGACCAAATGAGGAAGAGGAGAAGTCGCAGCTGCCACCACTGTGGGAGGAGCCGCGCCCCAAGGCGAGAGGTGGTGGAGGAGAAAGTGGATCAGGCGGGCAGCAGTGGGAGGCCAGAGGCACAAGGGGGGCAGAGGCGCCTGGGGTGGGGGACAGGGAGGCTCGGCACTGGCACCGACACATCTACGGTGGGCGAGGGCGGCCGGCGCCTCTTGTTGCATGGCCTTAGAAAAGGCTGTGTGGGAAGTTGTTTTATGGCCATGTGCCTTAGAGGGTACAGTGACCCAGGCCCTAGTGACTTAGAGGGTACAGTGACCCAGGCCCTAGCTAGGGGTTCTATATTGTCTTCAGGACTCTCAAACTCCATCCCTTCCTCACCCTCACTATCTGACTCCTCTGATAGCCACACAGGCCTATGATGCTCAGATGAACCCAGTTTCTCCTCTTCAGAGTCTGTGAGTAAAACAGCTGGTTGTGATCCAACCACAATAGTTATAAGATTTTTTTTAGAATTATTGTGCTATATCTCATCATGTTAAGAATATTACTTGTGTAAAATTATGTACAATTAAATAACATAATTATCTCATTAAAAGGTTTTTATGTTACATCTTACTTTGATTTAAATTTTGACGCTTTTCATAAGATTTTTTAAAATATGAGATTTGCATGTTACAAGTTTAATTTAATATTGAAAAAGATTCAGACAATTATAGATATTATTGGAATATTATAAGATTCAAATAATTATTACTTTTAAGTCTTTTTTAAAAACAAATTTTATTAATTTTTAATAATGACAGATGCAGACTACATAAAACACAGTGCAGTGATACATGCTCCCACCACCCAACATCATTCATTCAGACCCCTCCACCAAAATGAGGGTGTACTTTTTTCATATCATTTTAAACCAAGAATATTACAATATTTACAAATTATAGAGTAATTTCAGTTTATTCTCTATACCTTGGTCTCAAATTCTACTAGCCATATCACTTCTAACCTTGTCCCATCTTCACATCAGTTCTTTCGCTTTATTTTCATTAATCATATTCATCTTTATATCCATAATTTCAAACTGAATGTGTTCCACCATGTACTAGTACCAATTTTGCTGCATCCTTCCAACCTAAAACTATTACCGCTTGGGCACTTTCTATAGCTGCTTCTTCAATTTCTCTGAATTCACCCACATCACTCCTTATAGAAACATAGAAACATAAAAGATTGACGGCAGAAAAAGACCTCATGGTCCATCTAGTCTGCCCTTATACTATTTCCTGTATTTTATCTTAGGATGGATATATGTTTATCCCAGGCATGTTTAAATTCAGTTACTGTGGATTTACCAACCACATCTGCTGGAAGTTTATTCCAAGCATCTACTACTCTTTCAGTAAAATAATATTTTCTCACAATCCCTGGATCACGCACCCATCTGCCTCCATTAACATCCTGTATATATTACCTGCCTGAGCCTTTCTGCTATTACTTTTTTTCTCTTAAAATTTTCTCTAATTCTGTCTCTTCACTTAGTAGTGTTTCTTTATTTTCTCTTTCATTCAAATATGTGCATATTGCATTTATTTGTAACCATCTCTGCTGGCCCAACCACCATTCGATTTGATTTCTACTAACCCTTCCATCATTCTCATATAGCTATTCTATCCTGTTTATCCCCCTGCCCTTCAGCTCACCTATTACCTTGTTTAGGTTTATTTCATTGTCTCTATTTATAACATACAACGTTGACAGCTTTGATTTATTTAATCCTAATTTCCCCTGCCACTTTTTCCAAATTTCTAAGGTCCCTTTCAAAGGGCCTATTAATTTATCTAAATCACTTTTATTCCACCATGTAAATATTAACTCTCTATCCCTTATCCCATTAATCTCTTTTCCAATTTAACCCATTTATTTTCAGATACTTGCAGCTCCATTAGTCTTTCAATTTGGAACACGTCTCTATTCAATTCTAAGCAAGGGTCGCTTCAACCTCCATCTTTCTCAATTGCTATTAGCCCATTTTTTCTTATTTTTGGCCTTTTATCTTCTTCTACCCAATAATTTAACCTTCTGTCCCATTCATTTAATTTTGCCCCAGGTAAGACACCTGGCAATGCCTGAAACAGATACATCATCTTTGGAATTATCATCATTTTTAATGCCCTTATCTTTGCCATTCTTTTTAATCTTTCTCTTTTTAACTCTTCATCTGTTTTATCATTTTCCTCCATATCTGTCTGTAATTAGCCTCCACTGTTTTCTCCCAATTCTTTAATAACCATACTCCCAATTATTTCATTTTCTTTAATCCAACTTCAATCCAAACTCCTTTCTAATTTGTATCTGTTCTCTTAGACCTATATTTAACCCTGCTGTTCTGCTCAAAAACACACCCTAATCTTCTGTTCCCGGACCGCAAATTGTTCATTTTAGGTACATATATTTGGTCTTTTTGAAAGCTTTTTTCACTTGGAAACAAGTTTGAACATTTCTTCACACATTGAAATGAAAATTGAAATGAAAAAATTAATGCTTATTGGTTTATTTTGCTGATAAAATGTGCAGCGCCCCCCCCCCATTTTTGTGAAAATGTTTTCAATTTATGGATAGTTTTGCTTGCAAAATGCATTCTATTTTACTAACGTTGGTGTGGGATTGGTAACTTGAACATTTCTGAACATAATGATATGAAAATTGAACTGAAAAAAATTGATGTTTATATGTTTATTTTGCTCATAAAAGTCTTCCCCCCACAGTTTTCAATTATTTCAATTTATATAAAAATTATGCTGTTAATTTCAAAATTACATACTTGTTTTTAGTAAAATGGATTTCTTTCATAAAATTAGTTGTCTGGCTATCATGTACTTGTTTTTCAAAAGGATATTCCAAATATTTATAGCCAAATATATATAAAAAGTGAAAATAATGGCACACAGCAAGGGCGAGGGGGGATGGCCCTTTTGTGACCAAAATAAACAAATAAGCATCATTTTTTTCAGTTCATTTCTATTTTTCTTATGATCAGGAATGTTCAATTTAGTATATCAAAACTTTTGGGGGGAAATTCCTTAGAGATTTGTAGCCTAAAAAATATAAACTGACACAAAATTTTGAAAAAATGGGGAGGGGGGATTTTTTGATAAAAATAAAAATATAAGCATCAATTTTTCAGTTCAATTTTCATATCATTACATTCATAAATATTTAAACTAGTTTCCCAGTGAAAAAAAGTTTTCAAAAAGACCAAATTCAAGTACCTAAAAAAAATATTTTGGGTCCGGGTCGTATACGACCAGAAACAGACTCAACGTGATTTTTTTTTTGCCCCCAAAAAATTAGCCCCCCCCAAACAATATTTTTATGATGATCAGCAATGTTAAATTGAGTAAATGAATGCCTAAAATATCAGAAATATTTCAGATTTGGAGCCTAAAAAAAATTTAAACTGAAAATGGTTGCAAGCAGCCGGGGGGGGGGGGTGTTCTGATTTTAAAAAACCAATAAACATCATTTCTTTTAGTTCATTTATATTTTGCCTATGTTCAGAAATGTTCAAACTAACAATCCCACACCAACATTAGTAAAATTGAACACATTTTGCAAGCTAAACTATCTATAAATTGAAATAAAGTTCACAAATAAAGGGGGGGTCTGCCTTTTATAATCAAAATAAACCAATATGCATAATTGTTTTCAGTTCAATTTTTATATCATTGTGTGCAGAAATGTTCAGACTACTTTCCAAGTGAAAAAGGTTTTCAAGTTGACCACACATTAGCTCTTCAAATGAAGAATTGTCGGTCCGGGTCAGGGTGGCCCGGGAACAGAACTCTAGGGACTATTTTCTTTCAGCAAGAAAGAAGCCTCCCACCCACCCCAAAAAATTCTCATAGAGAGAACCCCTGAAAGGATGCAAAGCCATGAAATTTCAGGTTTCAGATATGCGGGGAAATTTTTTTACAGGGTCTCAAACTTTTATTTCGGGTCTCACAGACCCGAACAGAACAGCAGGATACAAATTGAGGAAAGGGAGGAGTATGACTTAAAATTAAGAAGTACAAGAGATAATAAATAAGTTTGGAAGATAAACAATAGAAATTAATTAGAAAGAAATTTGAAAATTAAAGATGGTAGACCCAGGTGACAAAAATGGAAAATAAGGAGGCAGCATTAGATAATAGTAGATATACCTAGAAGAGTATATATTTAAAGTGCTGGTTATGACTTACAAAGCCCTACATGGCTTAGGACCAGATTACCTTCGGGACTGTCTTCTGCCTCATGCATCCCAGCGACTGACTAGGTCCCACAGAGTTGGCCTTCTTTGGGTCCCGTCAGTCAGACAATGTTGACTGGTGGGGCCTAGGGGAAGAGCCTTCTCTGTGGTGGCCCTAGCCCTCTGAAACGAACTCCCTCCAGAGATACATACCGACCTCTCCCTCCTGGTTTTTCGTAAAGACCCATCTCTGCTGGCGGCATGGGGGCCATGAGTGTTGAAATTGTCTCCGGCCGATATTATGAATGATTGAATTGGGTGAATGTGTATGACTATATAAGTTTTTTTCCTAATATTTTTAGTAATTTTGTATAATTCTTTTTAAAGTAATTTAGATTTCTTTATATATATTATTGCATTTATATATTGTTGTACGTCGCCCTGAGTCATCTCGAGAAGGGCAGCATAGAAATAAAATAAAAAAATAAATGAATAAATAAATGAATAAGTAAGTAAGTAAGTAAGTAAGTAAGTAAATAAATAAATAAATAAATATTATATAAATAAATATTATATAATTAAATATGGATAAAAGGAAGCTGTAAGTTTAAGAATAGTACCAATATTGGAATGAAGTTAGGGTTTTGGATTGCTCATCTGTTAACCACATAATGGATTAAGATTAAAATTATTCAAGAAAGGACAAGAGGGAGGAAGAGGAAGTAAAAAGGAAGGGGAAAGGGGCAGGAGGGAAGTAGGTAAGAAGGAGAGAGGGAGAAAGAAGGTAGAGAGAAGAGAGGGAGATAGAAGGAGAGGAATAATATGAAATATAGAAGGAAAGCAGATGGGAGATAGAAGTATAAAAGGTGCAAATTTATGATATGTTTATGGCATTTTGAATAAATGTATAAGTATGTAATGTTTTGATATTATGGTATATTAACGATGCAAAGTTTGTGAAAAATGGAAAAAAATAATTAAAAAAAGAAAGAAATGGGCTGAAAGACTGGATTTTTTAATGCCTGGAAACAATGGAGCTTGTACCATTTGTGTTTATCACAATTATTTAGTCCCAGATCTAGCTTACTGGCAGACCAATAATCTGTATAGATTACCACAGTAATCTTTGTGTAGAAAATGCTATGTTTGCAGTGGGTCTTGATAAAGAACTACAAGAAGCAAATCCAACACAACAATGATAAACATATTAACTGATTTTATATTAAAATGTACCTAAGGCTACTTAGTTTGCAACAGGGATCTCACAATTTTTATATTCAGGCTAAATCACAATAGAAATGTAGCAAGGTATGCATGGCAAGCAAGAGAAGCATTTATTATGTTGGCAATTGCAAACTAAAAACAAAAGGAAGTCTAAGTATATTACTTCCATTTGATCCTCTCTAGTCTGAGTCCTCCAGTTTTCAACATTCAACCTCTTTTCTATAGACTGAAAATTATAGGAATACAACAAGGGCTGGAACAGATGCTCCCAAACTAACTTTCAACGCATATTCTTTGATTCTTTGATCTGAGGAGCATTGGGTTGGGGAAGTGCAAATATTTCAAAGTCTACATAAAGGACTTGAATCATATAGTTGGAATATACACTATAGATCATCAACTCCAAACCTTTGCTCAGTGCCAGATCCGCTACAGTTTCTCTGACAGATGACTATCCAGCTTCTGATTTAAGACAGGAGAACTCATTATATCACAGATTGTTTTGTTCCTTTGGCTGGCTGTTTATACACTTTAAAAGTTCTTAATGTAGTAATGTAAGTCTTATCTACTCAGTAAAGTTCCCAAGTGATTCCCTTCAATAAAACAAAATTTGGTTTCATCCTAGTTAAGCATTTTTACATTTCAAATTTAGCAGATGTTCTCCAAATACCTAACCTTGACTACATCATATTCAGCATCTAATAACAAACAATGCTTTGCGGAGTTTTCTACCTCTTTTAAAAAAAACCTGTTCATGGGCATAATAACCATATATTAGTAGATAAAACAATTTAATAAAATCTATCATATTCTTTGTATCATTCTTTTCATTTCCAAAAGATCCCCATGTATGAAGTTTATAATTACATTCATAATCTTTGTGCTTATACAATCACCTAAGATTCTTTTGCTTCTTCTTTGACACAATTCATGAAGAAAATCCATGTGGTTTCTAGGAATCCAAAACAACTTGACACCACATAATTAGTCATCATTCTGATACAGTACTCTGTTTACTTACTGGAAAACTCGTTGACCTTAAGGGCGGGGGGTTGCTTTTGAATAGATAGCTTTGAGATTTTGCTACCAGTATATTTGTTAAAGGAAGGCCTGTAGTAAAAAAAGATCTGGATGAGCATGCAAGTGACAGGTACCACAACGGGGTAGTGAAGTTAAGTAATGAAAATATAGATATCTACTTATCAGTATACAAATTTAGAAAAAACAGAGCATTTCTCACACATCTGTATGCATTACAATTGACTTTACTATCCCATCTCTGTTCTTTTCAATGGCACAATGTAGTTTGTTCATACAAAATGCCCTTTGTAGAGAACCTGGAAGACACTATGGCCTCCCCAACCTTTGCTGAGATAATCTAAGAATACTTGTTCTTCACCAATTTGAAAATTAGCACAGAGCTTTTGTTTAAAAAAAAACAGTGTTAAAACTCTTCTTTAAAAATACTTTTAAAAGAGGAAACTCTGCATCCATACACATTTAGAATAAATTGCAGAGGGGGGAAGGGAGAAGATTCTACATAGCAGCAGGACTACATTATATTTTTTGTTTTTTCCATGGTGTCCTTGGAAAGATAAACCACCCAGTAGACCATGTTAAATGCTCCAAAAGTGACAGGAAACAAAATGCGTGCATATTTATCTATCTTACTGGTGCCAGAGCTGCAGGCTGATGGAGCAGGAGGAGAAGTGAGGCATGGGGATTTTATGGGCACTCCCAAAACATTTGTCGTAGTCTGAATCTCTTCCAGTCTAGATCCAAGTAAATGATGAATGGACGGGGATTCCGTGGTGCCCTGCTGGGCAATATAACCTGTTAAAACTGGGGTAGATGGTGGAGCTGAAGGAGTTGCTCTTGCAGAAGCCAGTGTTTCTGATATATTAATTCGGCTGAATGGGTTTGGACTTGAAGATGAAGGTGATCGGGGCATAATATCCAAAGGCCCCTGAGTTAATATAGAAGAAAGCAATGAATTGTTTCCTGGATCAATTCTTTTGGCAGTCTCCAAATCTGGTTGTATTATGGTTTTCATTCTTTTCCTCACATTTGAATTTGAGTCTGTACACTGCAGTATTAAAAGAACATCATCAGTGATTTTGAAAATCAATATTCACACAGAAGCCACAAACAACAAATTTGATTCCCCTCCCCCAGCTCTCCTGGGTAAACAATTAGGAAATACAACTATATAAGCTAATACTAATTTATCATAAAGCTACATGAACAGAAACTATACATTTTCTATCATCACTCATACCCATCTAATCAATTAGGGCAGGGCCTTCCTAAATTTCTTCCTCTGATAAGTCCTTTGGGGACTCCTCTTTCTCTGGTCTGTTTCCTAGGCAATATCCCTTAAGTCTGACAATATTTTTTAATAGCCAAAAAAGGGGGCATAATTTTGATAACTTAGAAATAGCATTTAGCTGTTTAATGTAAACCTACTGCTTATCAAATCCAATCTGATCGGTCACTAGGACCAGAGGGTTAGTCTTCTGAGCTTTTAGACTTCTGCTGGAGTGCATCCTCAAGGAACTTCTGTCTACCAGAATGTGTGCAGAATGTGTGCATTCTATATATACTATTTATGTGGATGCCTGATTGTGTGTGGCTTTTTATTTGTTGATTGGGGTGTGAAAGGCAAGCTATTAAGTCATTGGCCGTTGTTTCCCTTGGTTCCTAAGTACAGTACCTGATATGCTGGGGGTAAATCAGCACTCCTGTTGACTGACAAGGGATCAATTTCCTGGTTTTTTACTGGTCATCAAATCTCTTCCTTTTACTACATAAGGGCAAAAACCCCATGTCTTTTTGTTTTCCAGGCCTATTTTATTATGATAATTAATTTATTTCTTAAAAGTTTGTAAGTCACCTTATCACAAATAGAGATTTATAATAAAAAAATTAAATCTATATACATCAAGCAAACAATTACAGTGAATATATAAACTTTACATGTTACACTATTAAAATGTCAGGTTTTTGAGATTAAAAAAATCAGACCAAGACAAATTACTTTAAAATTACTTTACATGTGTGTGGGTATATATATAAATTCTATAGTGTGCGTGTGCGTGTGGGTATGTACATAAATTCTATTTATATTTATATTAAAGATGGAAAGAATTCTAAAGTAATTTGTCTTAGTCTGATTTTTTAAAGTGTGTGTGTGTGTGTGTTTGTAGATTTTCACGGGTATAGGTATGTAGGTCTTGGCATATTCGGGTCTTTTTCCATGTAAGGTTGATAGAATCCTGGTGACATTTCGATGAAATCCCACTCGTCATCTTCAGGCTGGTACTTTCAGCTTTGTACTCAGGTGAACAAAGCATGGACTGAGCTGTCGTCCCTTTATAAATATTGGTGGGTGGGTGTAGAGTGCTGGCTCAGCTGCTGCAAGTGGGTTGGTTGGCTGTGTTGAAACATCCTGATTAGTTGGTGGGGTAACATCTTGAGTAATTGATGCAGTTGATGTATGCAGATTAGTTGATGTTTGCAGATTAGGAGTGACATAGTAGTTGTTGCAGTTTGATGCTTGCAGACTAGTCAGTTATTTTGTAATTTATGTCTGTGGTGTAACATTCTGGGTTTTGGTTTGGCTGCAAGTTTGTGGTTTGGCTGTGTGTTTATGGCGTGTGTCAGTTTGTTTTGTGTGTGTGTCAGAGGAGAGTGCAGCAGTTGGAGGCACTGCTGTGGATTGGCTTCTAGGTGGTGAATGTATTTTGCCTGTGGAGTGGGTTTGGGTCTGATGAGGGTGATTGGTGGTGACTTTCTGTGTATTATGGGTCTGGTGTCAGTTTTCATGGCTGGGATTCATTTGTTGATTAGGGCTAGTTTCCAGATGTCAGGTATGTGGGAGGTGTCATCACATTTATTCATGTTGTGGGGGTGTTTCTCTATTTCAATGGCTTTCATAATTATTCTTTTTTTGGAGTGTTTGGTTTTGGAAATTAATTCCAAAATTCTCCACAAAAACAGTATCAAGACAGCCTTTGGCACTGACCAAAAATAGCAGCATCTTAAGAAACCCCCAAAACAAGATCCAGCTAGAAAACCAAGGAGTCTATGAAGTACCATGCAAAATCTGTCTAGCCACATATATTGGACAAACTCATAGGAGAATAAATGCAGGCATTGCAGAATACAAGAACGCGGTGAGAAAAGAAGAAAAAATTTCCTCCCTTTCCCAACATCTCAAAACAACAGGACATGAAATTGATTTTGAAAGAACTAAATTAATTTCCAAAACCAAACACTCAAACAAAAGAATTATATATATAACAAATTACAATGGTACCTCTACTTACGAACTTAATTTGCTCCGTGACCAGGTTCTTAAGTAGAAAAGTTTGTAAGTAGAAGCAATTTTTCCCATAGGAATCAACGTAAAAGTAAATAATGCGTGCAAACCCATTAGGAAAGAAATGAAAGCTCAAAATTTCAGGTGGAAGGAGGAAGAGGAAGAAGAGGAGTAGGTCAGTCGCTGCCCAGAGCAAAAGGAGCATTTCTTTTCTCTGGGTATTGGCAGAGGTTTATTCTCTCTCCAAGCGCTCAGAGAAAGGAAAATGCTTTGTTCACTCTAGACTGTCAAAGCCTCTTTAAACACCACCAAAAGGCTCCTCTGGCAGTCCAGAAAAGCCCAAGATGGCCAGGATTAAAGAGGAAATGGCAGGAAACTGGCCGAGCCTTCATGCCACTCTCAAATTTCCTGGGAATTTTTTCAGGCTCGGGTTCGAGGCAAAAAACCTTGAACACCCAGTTCTTATCTAGAAAAGTTCTTAAGTAGAGGCGTTCTTAAGTAGAGGTACCACTGTACTTTGAATCCATTCAGGAGACTATAGCATTCCACTCAAGTGGCCGGCCCTTGTTAAATTCAACTTTAGGGACCCCAATCTGCCTGAGAACCAGCCACAGGTGATCAAAAAGCTGAGTGAGAGAGGTGGCTGATATTAGTATGTCATCAAAGTAAGGGATGATTCCAGGAATGCCATGAAGCAAATGTTCCATGAGGCTTTGAAAAATACACGGAACCACACTTATGTCAAACTGAAGGCAACTGCATTTAAAAGCACCTCTGTGAGTTACTATAGTTTGGGCAACAGCTGTAGGTTCATCCATAGAGAGCTGCTGAAAGGCTTGAGCCATATCCAATTTTGAAAAAATGGTGCCGGAGCCTAATGAGTGCAGAAGATGGGTAAGGATGAGCTTGTAAGGCACAATTGATAGTGAATTTAAAATCAGCAGATGTGGTTAGAGTCATGTGGCTTAATGAGACACCCATACAATGGGTGTCTCCCATTTGAAATGATCTGCGGGTTCTAGTATTCCCTGGGAAATCAACTTATAAAGCTCTTTGTCCACCTTGGGATGGAGTGCAAAAGGCACCCTCCTGTATTTGAGTCTGATAGAGGCCACCTTGAGATCTAAGTTAAGAAATATGGAAGTGCCTGTATATTTATCTAGTTGTCCATCAAAGACCATGCAAATTCTGAGGTCAAGGCCTTGAGGTCATCTGCGCTGGTGGAATGGATTCTGGTGCTGCTGAGCCCAAGAGTCTGGAATCAATCCTCAAGGTCTCTGGGCAGCTTACAACAAATAAAAACAAAGTCAAAAGAACAATTGAAAAAATAATTACAAACCCTAGTAAAAGCCATATATATCTATCAATATCTCGCATGCCTCGATTTAGATAGTATCTCATTTGGTTAATGGCCCCAGGCCTGCTGGAAAAGCCAGGGAAGATTACCTTTAAAGGAGCCTTTCTCAACAAGGAATTTGCCCCTACCTAATATAGGGATGGAATTTCCCTGATAATCTCTGAGATTGTTCTTGCACATTTTAAGGTTTTAAGGGTGAATCAGGCTATAATGGACTTAGAGGAGCCTGTGTCCAATTCCATCTAATAGGGAGAACCCTGAAGCTGCACTGTGAGACAAAAATTCTTGCTGGAGTCTGAGGAACTGTGGCTGATTGACATTGCAGGGTTGTAGTCTCTGGAGAATTCTTCTCTGGAGTTGATAAAGTTGCTTTTGAAGTTTGGTCTTCTGAATGAACATATGTCTTATAGAGTGGCAGACTGGCAGACCTTAGCCAACTGTCCCTTTCTACCGCATTGGCGTCAGATGAGGTGATTTTCACTGCAACTGCAACAAGGTATCATGAATGTTTTGCTGTCTGTCCGTTTGTATCTTTGTAACATGGGCCAGCTCACTTCATCCTGATCATCTGTGTGGTCATTGGACACAATGTCATCATGGTGGACAGCCAGTTTGTTCTGAGGTGACCGCTGACAGAGTCTGGTACATTTTGGCCATTGACCTTTCAGACATTTTAGAAGCACACACCTCGTAGATAGTCTTTTCTAGGCAAGAGGTAACATTGCAGCTGCAAGTCCCCCATACCATACACCAGCTGCTCCAATAAGGAATTCTTGAGGTTGTGGAATTCACAATGGATGGCAGCTGTCCTGAGGGAAACCATATATTGGTTTATGGTTTCTCCCATACATTGTAATTTCTGCTGGAATGTAAAATGCTGCAAAATATGAGAAGGAGCTGGTGAATAGTGGGCTTTAGGCCACCAATTCTCTAGCTGTGGTGAAAATTTGTGGCCCACAAGAGTTTAGAAAATGGGTACGCTTTCTGTCATTGGACAGCTCCATGTAGTTATTCACCTGGAGGAAACACTCAAAACAGTCTAGGTATTTATCCCAGGTTTTGGTTGCCAGTTGAAAAAGGGTGAATGATGTCAGAGAAGGACAGACAGGTAAGGAATATTTAGCTTAATTGTCATGGAGGTGTTAATCTTGAACAAGGCAAAATCAGCCTGATTTGAGTGATCAGCTCAGTCTGTCTCTTCAGAATCCCATTTTCATCACCAGTGAACTTACTTGGGAGAACAACAGGATCAGGAACTGAGATGAGATGATTTCGGAATGAAACCCCTTTAATAAGAACAGCTGTCAATGAAACAAGACAGTAACCAACAACACGCAACTTTCTGTCAAGCCATTATTTATAAAGCAGCTGTCAAAATGGTCAGCCAATGGTGGGGCTGTAACTTTCCCGCTGGCTAAACTGTCAGACTACAGCCAATAGGAAAATAGTTCCTAGTTGCTAGGTAGATTTTGAGCATGAGGACACAGCAATTTTCAATTGAAAAACAAAGATAAAAACAGTTTGTCTTTCAATTGAATTCTACAGCTTATATGTTATATTAAAGAAAAATTGGGATGTTCAAATGGGTCTCAGGTTCTCAGGGTAGAACACAGGTTCTTGGGGTAGGATTCAGGGTGAGAGAGGAAAAAAAGCAGTATGGATAGGAAAAGAGCTATGGGGGGATAGGGGCAGTGAAGGGCTACCAAAATTTTTACTACCACACTGTGGGCATGGTTTATGCATTTTCTTTCAAGATCTTTTGGTGCAAATTGGGTGTTCTGGGGTGGAGCTCCATTTTTGCAATCCCACTGCGCCTCCCCCCCGTCCAGGCAGTAGCCCACCCTGGATAGGGGGAATGGTAAATATAAATAAAATAAAATAAAATAAATAAAATGGCATTAAAAGAAATAAAAGATTGAAAAAAGAAGCATGTATAATTATGCTAATGAGAACTATTGAAAGAGCTGCTTGGGGAAATGAAGTGAAGAGACTGAACTTAAAAAATGCTTATAACTGCAGAATAACTGATACAAAATATGTGGATGAAAGATGTTCTGTAACTTGTATACAGAGAAAGAGAGAACAAGGAATGATTAAAGTAAAATAAAAGAATGTTGAAAATAGATTATACATGCTGTAACTGGAAAAATATTAAAAAATAAGGATGTGGACGGCTCATGGATTAGTTGTGTAAATTTTTTAATGTATGTTTGAAATCTGCTGATTGGAAGATTGGTATGCTTATCATAGGCAATGGGAAAAGAAGCAAATTTGAATTTAAAAAAGTACAGGGATGTTTAAGTGTTGGGTAGGTGTTTAGCAGAATTTTACTTGAAAGGTTAAAGTCACATAGAACAACATTTTGGGAGTGTTGTGTGGCATTATACCCGGTCAAGAGTGTACAAACCAGCGCTTTACTCTTAAAATAGATTTTGAGATTATAAAAAAAAGTGCAGAGCAACCAGAATGACCAGAATGACCAGTGGACTGGAAACTAAAACATATGAAGAGTGGTTGCAGAAACAGGACATGGACAGTCTAGCAAAGAGAAGGACCAGGGGAGACATGATAGCAGTGTTCCAATAGTTGAGGGGCTGCCACAGTGAGGACAGGGTAAAGCTATTCTCCAAAGCACCTGAACGACAGACAAGGAATAATGGATAGAAACTGATCAAGGAGAGATTCAACCTAGAAATAACTCTGTTAATTGTTAACATCTGTTAAATGTTAAGTGTAAAACCTATTGGGGAGGGGGTTAAATCTTGTTCTATCTTTTTGGTTAAAAGAAAGTGCATGTTAAATTAAATAAATTTGAATTAAGAATATTTTATGTAAATACTGAGTTGAAAGTTGCTACATACTATTGGAACAATATATGGTATTAGATCAGTGGAAAATGAGGATATGTCATGTCCTTTTCATTGTTTATATATTTATGGATTGGTTATGACTTGTTATTAAATAAAATCTATATTATTATTAATTTCTTATTATTATGAGGATTGGTTATAGTGATATTAGACAACTTTTGAAGTGTATATTTGGTGTGTGTTTGTATATACACACAAATGCGTGCGCGCTCGCACACACACACACACATATGCACAGACATATTTTTGCTGATAATGAAAAGGAAGGAAGACTAGTATAGATCTATTTCAAGCTATTTTGCTGTCATCAGCTAACCATACTTTTATCGGGATTTGAACTTGAGCAGTCTGCCAGGTTCAAAAGAAAAAGAAAAAAAAAGAAAAAAAGAATGTGTGTGTGTATGTGTGTGTGTGTAGCCAAGACCTACATACCTAGACCTATGAAAACAAATACATGCACGCACACATGACACACACACACACACGCACACACACCAGTTTTAGTTTTGTATGATTTTCAACCATTGTTAGTGTAAGGCCTGGCATTATCCAAGAAAGTAACGACTCATGACATGGCCCACCCTCACATTCCCCAAGTGATGAGAAAGTCTCTGTTTACTAAGGTGTCAGGCAACAGTTATAAATCAGATTAAAGATTATAAAAGAATGCAATGCGGAATATGGAATACATGGAAAGGATAATAGAAGTATAAGAAGAATGGCATATCAGGGATCAAGGATCTGATATACTACCTGTTGTGAGTGGTCCACGTCCAGCTCTGCTGGTCTTGGATTCTAAGGATCAAGAAATGGATTAGTACTGGCATTGCAGGCCAGTGTTCTTGCCACCTGAGTCCGAGAGTGAGAATGAAGGGGAGTTAGAAACTGAGGAAACATTAGAAACATTATAGTACCCCCAGTTTTGGGATTGAATGAGTCAGAGGATGATGGTGAATTAGAAGAGGATGACCCTTTTAGATGCAAGGGTCAGGAAAACGTGGTCTAGACATGAATATCTGAAAAGAAGGGATTCTTGGCGTTCATAGATCTATGGGACACTTGGCCATGCCTTGACAGTATACAATGGACATTCTAAGGGGAAGTGGGTGTGGCGAACAACGTTCCTCATCATGGCAGTTGGTGAATCAAGGCTGAAAGACTTTTCTGCTTTAGCAGACTTCTTATTCATGCCATTTCCAGGTTTTACAAAGCTTCACTGAAATTGTAAGACTGGTCAAACTGCCAGAATCATTTCAAGGGTTGATAAATGATTCTCTGGCTCACATCTTGGGAACTTATCTCTGCTCATTAACCAGAAATGCTCCCAGCATGAAATTCCTTAGAATTAACCAGTTTATTGCATGACTCATTTTACCAATAGAATATTGCTATGATCTAATTTTGGAAGCATGGGTGGCTCTTTATTTCTGATTGCCCTGTCCAGACAAAACAGATTGTTCACCACCCCCACCACGCATGCTACATGATGTCATGGAAAATTATTAATCAGACCACCAGGTCCTGCTCCAATGAATGCAGGATATGGCAAATCAGTTGGGAGCTTTGCAAAATCAAATGGCCTAGCCTCCTCCTCTTCCCGCTCCTCGTCGAATCTGCCATCTAGCTGTACAAGATAAATTTACTGGGAGATGTGATTTATTTCCTGCTTTTCTGGGACAATGTCAAATGTTCATTAATGTCCACGCTAATGATTTCCCGCAAGACCCAGATAAGGTCACTTTTGTGATAAGCTTGTTATCTTACAGAGCTGCTCAGTGGGTTATGCCCTTGCTGGTCCAAAATAACCCCATCCTGTAGAATTTCCAGGTTTTCTGTGATCAGATATGACAGCAGTTTGCAGATCCTGTTAGAGTTCAGACAGCTACCAGGCAATTAAAGAAATTGAAGTAGGGTCAAAGACCTAGAGCAGATTATATCAGTGATTTTTGCCTGCTTAGCCAAGAATTAACCTGTAATGAGGTCACTTTGATAGAGGCATTCCAGGATGGACTGTCAGATAAAATACTGGATGAGCTGGCCTTTCAAGGTTCCTCCAAGCATGGAGGAATTGGAGCAGCTTTGTTTAAGAATTGACGCCAGATTCCAGACCAGAAATGCTCATCGTGCTGTGCTGCCAGATCCTGTTCCTTCTGTCACAGTGCCAGTTGCAGTACCTCGCGGTGTTGCCCAGATACCATCTCTCAACTTGCCAGTTCCAGCTCCAAGAAGGTTTGTTCAGATGCCATCAGTGCATCCTGTTGTTCGCTCAGCTCCTGCTTACAGAGAGGAACCCAGGGACCTCAGTGCAGTCACACCCTGCCTGTCCAACATAGAAAAGGTCAGACGTCGAGCCAAAGGATTTTGTTTGTATTGTAATGAGGTGGGCCATTTTTCCATCTCATGCCCCAATAAGAGATGTGGTGCAGGAGTTCCTGCTTTCTGTTCCAGCCCCTGCTCCTGTTACCCAGTTCCAGGAAACTCTGTCGACCAGAGCCTGGCCTAATGAAACATTGGGTCGGGCAGGCACCAAATCAGACTCTAGTTCTGCAGATGTGGATCCAGGACCCCTGAGATATTTGATCCTAGCTACCAAGGTATTTCTTGAGAATTATAACCAGGGCTTTCCAGTGCATGCCTTGGTAGATTCTGGAGTGACCATGAATTTTATGGATGAGGTGTTTGCTCATCATTATGCTATTCCCTTGTGCCCAGTCAAGCCTCTGATGATGATTGAGATGATTGATGGACAGATCTTGCTGTCTGAACCAATCATTTTCATGACCCAGCCTGTGCACTTAATCATTGGACAATATGAGGAGGCCATCCAGTTCTATGCCACCAAAAGTCTTCATTTCCCCTTGGTCCTTAGTTTGGCATGGCTAAGAACTCATGACTCTTGCATTGTGTGGTCCTAGAACTTTGTGTCATTTCCTAGTCTGCAGTGTGTGGATCACATATACCAAGTCTTTGCAGCTCAGGTGCAGAGCCAACCTGATATCTCATTGCTAACCAACCTTTTGGACTTTGCAGATGTGTTCAGCGAGAAAGAGGCAGGTCAATTGCCATATGATTGTGCCATTGACTTGCTCCCAAATGCCAATCTCCCAGTAGGGCACATTTACTTGATGTTGGAACTTGAATTGGCCTCATTACAGGACTTTTTGGACAAAAACCTGGCCAGGGGTTTCATCTGACCCTTGTCATTGCTCTTGTCGGCTCCAGTGCACAACTGGTATCCTTTGCCTTTGATTCCTGAACTCACGGCATGACTTAGATCAGCAACCATCTTCACCAAGCTGGATCTGCAGATTGCCACAACTTCATGCACATCCAGGAGGGCGACAAATGGAATACAATGTTTGGAGTTTGGCATGGCCATTTTGAGTATATGGTCATGCCTTCATGAATGCTCCATCTGTCTTCCAACACTTCATGAATGATACCTTCCAGGATCTGTTGGCCTAATTTGTCATAGTTTACCTTGATGACATCCTGATCTACTCCCCATTCTATATGAGTTACCTTTAGCATCTTCGTTAAGTCCTGCAACATGTGAGAAAATATCACATTTATGCAAAGTTAGAAAAATGACAGTTTTACTAGACCACCATTGAATTCTTGGCACATCTTATTTCTTCAGAAGGCATTGTGATGGATCCTGGAAAGGTCAAGGCCTTGAAAATGCGGCAGCCCTGGCATCAGGGGAAAGATGTCCAGAGATTCTTGGGTTTCGCAAACTATTACCAGACGTTCATCCTGAGCTTTGCACCCTGACCACACCCCTCACTCGGCTCCTGCAAAAGAAAGTTGTGTTCCAGTGGGGTGATCCCGAGCAGCTGGCATTCCTGACTTTAAAGAAGGCCTTCATGAAGAAACCCATCCTCAAGCATCCACACACTCATTGTCCCTTTGTGGTGGTGGCAGTTGCATCAGACATTGCCATTGGAGCTGTACCTTTTTATGAGCAGTCTCATCTATGTAATTTCTTTATTCCATCCTCTTCCCCATCCTAGGTGGAATGGGACATCCATGCTTTGCCTGTCACAGCCAGTTGTCTCCATCCACCAGAATCATTCACACAGGGACCATGTTTGGCTCTCTGTAGTACAAGGTGTTCCTGTCCCAGGAGAGAATGATAAGCCTTTTGGCATCATTCACTGAGTGCTGGCACAACATATGACTACCTTCAGTCTGCTGTATCACTGGTGGGCAAAAGGCGAATACTACAGGGGGACACCGAGGTCACCTTCCTGACTTCCAACTGATCCAGAAGGGCCAGGTTCATGGACCTTATGTCCCTATCTGGATTACTGCACTGGCATATTCAGCAGAAAGAGTGGTTGCTTGCCCAATGGTAGATGCAGTGGCCTGATCCAGGCTGCATGCAAATGACCACCTGACACCTGAGTGGCCCACCTTGATGCCCCAGGGGCATGTAAACATATTGTGTTAGTTTCTCGCAAGTATAGTCTACAACTTGGGAAGCTTTTGTAATTGGTGTAAACTGGTGGGGTATTCACCCCTTCAACTGTTTATTTTAAATATCCTTCAATTTTTCTGCCAGGGCCTCGTTAAGGGTTTCTCTCCCAATACCTCTGCCAATGGTCAACAGCCACTGTTTTGTCATGTCAGTCACTAGACTTTCTTGCTGTATGTCCACTGATTCAGAATTTTCCCAGGGATGTGTATTGCCTGTGTCCTCCAATTGTCCACAGGTTTCTGACAAGGGGTTTGTCCTAGGCATTGGTCTTACCAGGGGGGCATTTGATCCTCTGTACTCCGCTTCCCTTCTTCATCTTACTTATGAACTATGTTCCTTGTCATGGTGACTTTAGTCTGTTGTAGCTCTGAACTGGCACGCCTGTCGGCACGAAGTGTCCTCTGTGCTGTTCCTCCTGATAGGGCTTTGTTGAGGTTAAATCCCACCTTCACCCTAGAGGTGAATTCGTATTTCTACTTGCCACAGGAAGTCATCCTCCCTTACTTCTTCCCTTTCCTGTCTACTGATTTAGAGAGATTATGGCACACATTTGACATGAAATGAGCATTAGTCACATATTTTGAACTGTACTTTCACATTTCACCAGACAGGGGTGGTTCTCTCTTCCTTCCAGTCTGCCTCCCTTGGGAAAAAGCTTTCTTACCTGGTGGTGGGTGATGGATTCATGTGGACATTTCCTTGTGCTATGACCTTCTAGCTCTACCTCTCCTGGGGGGGTTGTTGCTGCCTATTCAGTGCGCAATGAAGTAATCACAACTGTGTGCTCGGCTTAAGAGTCGATCAAAGTCCGCCATTATAAAATTGATTCCTTTGCTTTATGTGAGGCGGATTTTAGTCACTGGGTCTAGCATAAGGTATCTATGGGTCAAGGTGGTCCCAGCCAGACTTACTTGACCCTTCTAGTTTGGGCTGGAGAAGGGACGTTGATATACCCTTTCTGATATACCCTTTCTCATGTACAGGAGTTAGCCTCCAAGACTCATCCTTCTTAGGGTCTGATAGGGTGTAAATATTGTATATATGTTCTGTGTGATGGCTCTTTGTACATAGTTTGTGCTGTGTCTTGTTCTCTGTAAATATGTCATGACTTTCTAACCTGTGTTTGCTACTATCAATCTTGTTATATAACTATTTTGTTCTAACCTGGAAGCTACATGCAGTCTGTTTTTTGTCCTTCATCAAAAAAGAAGGAATGTAAGATGGAGGGCACTATTTATACTTTTCTAAGACTCAGTCCTGATTGGCTAACAGACAAGGTCAACCCATCCTTGGAGGCTAACTCCCCTATATGAGAATGGGCGTATCAGGTGAATACCAATGCCCCTTCCCATAATGTTCCAGAATTGCCTGTGGATCTTCATTTTCTCAAGTAGCAGCCACCAGGTTGAGATGTATGGGAGCCAATTCTGATCATCCATATGGCTTTCTGCCTTATCATAGCAGCAGCCTGAGCAACACCTGAGCTGGTAGAGCACAAGCCATGGTCTCTGCCTACCCCAGAGCCACAAGGTGAGCTGTGGAAGAGAGGGGCACACGGTTGTGAGGTTGCCTGGCACTGTGGGCAGAGCCTGGGCTAGCAAAAATGTGCTGGAAACATCTCCAAGCATCCAGAGAGACAGAACACCTGGCCTTCCCTGGCTCAGTTGATCTATGGGCCACAATTAACAGCCATGAGGTGACCACCAGGAATGGGTTCTAAATCTAAATCTAAATGGGCTCTACTGGTTTGTGCATGTGCTTGCAGGTGCAATGTTTCTGTGACCACGCAGAAGCATTTCAGGCAGGTAGGTGGAGCTTTCCGCTTCCCACCACCATCGCTACCAGTTTGCTAAACTGAGCCTAACCGGGGGCAGCCCACCACTGGTGACCATACTCTCTGCCTCCTATACCTCAAAAACAAAACAAAACAAATAAACAAAAAGACCTCTGAATTTTTTTTTAAAGACCCTAAGTGCTTATTTTCAAGCCTAAAAGAAAATAAAACTGGATCTTATTTTCAGGAAAACACAGTATTTTCTACCACAGAATTACAAGTGAATGGGACTAGAATCTGAGGCTGAAGTGAACATTGGGAAGGACTAAAAGTAGATTGACCATTCCCCCCTTTTCTGATACTCCTTTCTCTCTTGTTTTTTCTCTTCTTGAAAAGCTTTTCTCCTCTCTCCCAAGTAGCCAGGAAAGGAACCTATACCTGTTATCAGTAGTCTGCAGACCCATTGCTGTTGCAGATGATTGTACATGGCATTGACATTGTTTGTGGAGGAGGGCAAGGATCTACAAAAATAGCAACAATTGCAAATAAAAGAATAATAGCAAACCTCCAAACTACTACTGGCACAAAGCAAAGGTCTTCATGAAGAATGAAATCTTGATTGTTTAGCAAGATTACATTGGTAAAAATGCAAGATTTGTCTCAAAAGATGGAAGTTCTGTTGTGCATTTTCTGTGGGAGAACAGGATATGTTCACAATGCTGCGGTTTCCCCATGGATCTTAATGCTAGATACCATCAGATTTCAAAGACACGGATTCCCTCTTACATTTGTGATGAAATGTTGTCTATATTCCCAGGAGGGAGGAAGTGCATTTAGAAGAGCAAGATACATTATTTAGATAGTTTGTGTGAGAGAAAAGGATTAAGATGACTCCTCCCTAATAGTTCACAGAATGAATATTTTATGGTGCAAATTCTCTGATTTAGTATCCTATCTATGGATGAAAGGAAACTGTTTAAAGAATCTCAATTTACTTTTGGAGTCTGAGAACCTTATCATGTGTACTAAGGAAATGCCTTCATTCTTTCCTCTGCTAGAGACAGATAAACATCTTGCATGGAGAACTCAATTGCTGTATCTAATAAGTAAATAGCATCTCCACAACAATTCTGATAAATGGCTAGAATTCACCCAAAAAGTGGGAGTAGCTCCAGAGAAAAGCAGCAAAGGATTTTTGCTTTGAAAGGATACTATTTAGGAAAAATACCCTATTTTTCACACTAGAAGATAATAATAATATTAATATAATAATAATAATAATAATAATAATAATAATAATAATAGCTGACTATGTGAAGGAGAGCAAAGAGTCAGCGTTGATGGAGGTCAACAATAGGAAGCTTCTCAAGGTGAAGCAAACCAAGGACCAGTATAGAAAACCTGTAACTCTGTTATTTCCGGTTCCGGTGGTAGCAGGAAGAAGGGAGGGAGTTGTAGCTCCCCGGATGACAGGTGAAAACATCTTGAATATCAAGAAATTGGCTGTGTTGGCAAGTTTTTGTCTGGCGGTTCTGGCAGGGTGAATTGTCCCTGCCCTTGGAGCCCCACCGCCCGAGACCTCTGGCTGCAAATTCGGAGCTATACCCGCAGCGGAAAGATCAGGCTTCGATCAGCTGGGCTGGGGAAAGTGGCGGCCGCCATTGAGGGCGGGCTCATGGCGAGAGACTGAGAGAAGGAGAGGAGAGAGAAGTAAAATGAGGAGAGAATGATGGTGTTGGCCAGAGGTGGGGTCACCTGAAACGGCAGGAACAGCCTGGGCCCACTGGATGGACTCGAGATGCTGGTGCGCTGTTTGGTGAGAGCGCCCAGTGTTGGAAGATCCGCCGGGGGAAGGGCATGTACCGAGAGGGTCTGTACTGAAAGGCTGGGCCGGCTGTCGCTGTCGCTGCCGAGGTGGAGGCCTGAGAGAGAGAGGAGGTCAAGGGGATATCAAGGCAATGCCGAGGCGGCACGGTTAGTATTTGGAGACCCTGCAGTTCCATTTTGGCAAATAGAGATCCAGGGATGTCGCTCAGAAATCAGCGATGCCATTGGAGACCACTGGGAAGCGACCAGCGAGAACCGGGGGTCCGGGTGGAGCCAAGGAGCTGGATGCAGAACCAGGACAGAAACAAAAGACCTGAGAGTGCCACCGGCCAGCGCCAAAGAGCCAGAAAAAGAAAAAAGGGTAACACCAAGAAGAGACCTTTACCCAGGACTGGAACATTCCCCCTCCCACCCCTTGGGATATAGAATACTCTAACAATTCCAGAACTTAGTATTGAGAACATCACTTGCTGCTCACCAATTTCCTTTATTCTATACATATATATATGTATGTATCTATTTTTATATTATATTATATTAACACTGCGAGACCTGAGCTGCCTTCCTTCTATAAATACTGGTGGCTGGGTGTGGCTCAGCAATTGCCTGCTGTGTAGAAACTTCCTGGTGAGTCAGTGGGGTAACAATTGGGGTCGTTGATGTAGCTGAGGTATGCTGATTAGTTAATGGTTGTAGATTAGGCGTGATATCCTGAGTAGTTGGAACTTGCAGGTTACTTGATTGTTTTACAATGTGTGTTTTGAGTCTGGTTTCTATGGCTGGCATACGCTTGAGGGCTGGTTTCCAGATGTCTGGTAAGCGAGAGGTATCATCCCGCTTGTTCATATTTTGGGGATGTTTTTCTATCTCGATGGCTTCCATGATTATTCTTTTGCTGTAGTGTTCTGTTTTGGAAATTAATTTGGTACTGTCAAAATCAATTTCATGTCCTGTAGGGGAACCATCCTAGTCTCCCTTAATTTTAAAATTCCAGCTAAAAAAACGTTTGACACATACAGAATATAGTTGTCGGCTATAAATAAATTAACTGCCTTGAAATGGTCCTTGGTTGGGCCTAGAGGCAAAAAGGAGCTGTGACATTCCTTCAATATACCAGGGTGATCCGACATAAAAAAACATATAGCCCCTCCCTGGTACAGAGCTGGAAGGGATCTGATCTGATAGCTCAACTGCTAATTCTCTGCCTTACAAGGCAGAGTCCACCGGATCGAACCCAGTAAGGAAGGGTGTGGCTAGCTGATGAGGCCAGAACAAGGCCGAAATGGGACCATCCTAGTCTCCCTTAATTTTAAAATTCCAGCTAAAAAAACATTTGACATATATATATACACACACACACACACACACACATATATATATGATGGTCTTGCTATATTCGGGTTTCTTCCCGTGTAGGATTTGGAAATTTCTGGCGACATTTCGACGAGGTCCCACTTGTCATCTTCAGGCTGGTGTTTCTGTCCTTGTTCTAAGGCGAACACTGCGAGACCTGAGCTGCCTTCCTTCTATAAATACTGGTGGCTGGGTGTGGTCTGATGGCTCAGCAATTGCCTGCTGTAGTTGGAGCTTGCAGGCTACTTGGTTGTTTTGCAATGTGTGTTCTGAATCTGGTTTCAGTTTCTATGGCTGCGATACGTTTGTTAATGAGGGCTGGTTTCCAGATGTCTGGTAGGCGGGAGGTATCATCCCGCTTGTTCATATTTTGGGGATGTTTAATTAAATTCCTTACAATTTACTTTACAATATCCACAAAATTAAATCATGACAATGACTGACAAACTCTAATATGAACAATGGCCTTGCCTCTCCTTGGAAAGTTTGAGTATCATATGAATATGAATATGAACAAGCGGGATGAATATGAACAAGCGGGATGATACCTCCTGCCTACCAGACATCTGCAAACCAGCCCTCATTAACAAACGTATCCCAGCCATAGAAACTGAAACCAGACTGAAAACACACAAAACAACCAAGTAGTCTGCAAGCTCCAACTACTCAGGATATCACCCCTAATCCACAATCATTAACTAATCAGCATACCTCAGTTAAATCAACGACCCCAGGTGTTACCCCACTGACTCACCAGGAAGTTTCTACACAGCAGGCAATTGCTGAGCCATCAAACCACACCTAGCCACCAGTATTTATAGAAGGAAGGCAGCTCAGGTCTCGCTGTGTTCATCCTAGAACAAGGACAGAAGCACCAGCCTGAAGATGACGAGTGGGACCTCGTCGAAACGTCGCCAGAAATTTCTAAATCCTACATGGGAATAAACCCGAATATACCAAGACCGTCATATATATTTGTATTATATATATATTCGTATTTATATTTTTCTGTTTTAAATATCTAAGCTATTTTTAATTAATTTATTGGGAAGAGTTTTTTAATTGAGAGATAATTGGGGTGGGTGTAATGGAAGAGGCGAATGGGATTATTATGAATGATGTACTTGGCCCACCTGACGCTGGAGAGGCAGGAGGGGATGGGGCACCGATCTCTGGGGTGGCAGAGGGTCGGAATATCCCGGTGTTGCTGGGGAGAGGCAGATATGGTGGGAGCCACAGAGCTAACCATTCCAGGGGAATGAGGGATCGCTGCTTAATAACGATCCCTTGTTCTGGCTATGTGAGCTCAACCCTGGGCACTGGTGATGAGTGTAATTCTGGCCCTGGGCTCAGGTTGCTGCTACTCAATGCCAGGTTGGTGGTAAATAAAGCTCTCCTCATCCGGGATTTGATCCTAGATGAGGAGGCCGACCTGGCTTGTGTAACTGAAACCTGACTGGGCCTGGAGGGAAGAGTTCCTCTCTGTGAAATTTTTCCCAGCCGGGTTTCAGATATGGCATCAGCCTTGACCCCAGTGAAGGGCTCAAATTAAGACTTACAAAGTGGCACTCAAGGCGGCAAGATGCGCGTATCATGCCGCCTTGATTGCATCAGCGGAATGCCGCCCGGCCGCTCTGTTTCGGGTGACCCGCTCCCTTCTTAACCAGAGGGGAGTTGGGGAGCCTTTACAGAGTAGTGCTGAGGATTTTAACATGTTTTTCTCTAATAAAATCGCTCGGATCCGGGCGGACCTCAACTCTGATTGGATAACAGAGTCGACTGACAATGAGTCAGTCGAGGTGACTGGGGCCCGAACTTGTCCATCTGTCTGGGAAGAGTTTGATCTGGTGACACCTGATGAAGTGGACAAGGCCATTGGAGCTGTAAGTTCCACCACCTGTTTGCTGGATCTGTGTCCCTCCTAGCTGGTCTGGGCCAGCAGGGAGTTGACACGGAGCTGGGTCCAGGAGATTGTCAACACTTCTTTGGGGAGGGGGTCCTTCCTGGATCCCTACAAGGAGGCACTTGTGCGCCCACTCCTCAAGAAGCCTTCCTTGGAACCAGTCATTCCTAACAACTATCTTCCAGTCTCCAACTTTCCCTTTATGGGGAAGGTTGTTGAGAAGGTTTTGGCACTCCAGCTCCAGCAGTCCTTGGAAGAAGCCGATTATTTAGGCCCTCAGCAGTCAGGATTCAGGCTCGGCTACAGCATGGAAACTGCTTTGGTCGCGCTGATGGATGATCTCTGGTGGGCCCGGGACAGGGGTTTATCCTCTGTCCTGGTGCTTCTTGACCTCTCAGCGGCTTTCAATACCATCGACCATGGTATTCTTCTGCACCGGGTGGAGGGGTTTGGAGTGGGAGGCACTTTTCTTCAGTAGTTCTCCTCCTACCTCTCTAGTCGGTCGCAGTCGGTGTTAGTGGGGGGGGTCAGAGGTCGACCTCTAGGCTTCTCCTTTATGGGTGCCTCAGGGGTCGGTCCTTTCCCCCCTGCTATTTAATATCTACATGAAACCACTGGGTGAGATCATCCAAGGGCATGGGGTGAGGTATCATCAGTATGCTGATGATACCCAGCTTTACATCTCCACCCCATGTCCAGTCAGTGAAGCAGTGGAAGTGATGTCCTGGTGCCTGGAGGCTGTTAGGGTCTGGATGGGTATCAACAGACTCAAACTCAACCCTGATAAGATGGAGTGGCTGTGGGTTTTGCCTCCCAAGGACATTTCCATCTGTCTGTCCAGCACCCTGAGGGGCAAATCACTCACCCCTCAGAGAGGGTCCGCAACTTGGGCATCCTATTTGATCCACAGCTCACATTAGAGAAACATCTTTGAGCTGTGCTGAGGGGGGCATTTGCCTAGGTTCGCCTGGTACACCAGTTGCGGCCCTATTTGGACCGGGAGTCACTGCTCACAGTCACTCATGCCCTCATCACCTTGAGGCTCGACTACTGTAATGCTCTCTACATGGGGCTACCTCTGAAAAGTGTTCGGAAACTTCATATCATGCAGAATGAAGCTGTGAGAGCAATCATGCTCATGTTACACCAACACTCCGCAGTCTGCATTGGTTGCCGATCAGTTTCCAGTCACAATTCAAAGTGTTGGTTATGACCTATAAAGCCCTTCATGGCATCGGACTAGAACATCTCTGGGACTGCCTTCTGGTCTTCTCTGGGTCCCGTCGACTAAACAATGTTGTTCGGCGGGACCCAGGGGAAGAGCTTTCTGTGTGGTGGCCCCAACTCTCTGGAACCAACTCCCCCCAGAGATCAGAATTGCCCCCACCCTCCTCGCCATTCGTAAACTCCTTAAAACCCACCTCTGTCGTCAGGCATGAGGGAACTGAGATAACTTCCCCAGGCCTATATTGTTTATGTAAGGTATGTTGTGTGCATGTTTTTTTAAAATTATGGGGTTTTACTTTTAATTATTAGATTTGTATTGTATATTGTTTTTCTATTACTGCTGTGAGCCACCCCGAGTCTACGGAGAGGGGCGGCATACAAATTTAATAAATAAATAAATTAATTAATAAACTCAATGTCGTATGGACAGTTGGTGGAACAAAGCATTGCATGGCCAGTTCTTGGAGAAGATTGAAGGCAAAGTGGATAAAGAAAAGACCTGGTGATGACTTACAAGTGGAACACTCAAAAAGGAGACAGAAGGACTAATACTGGCGGCACAAGAACAGGCCATTAGAACAAATGCTGTCAAAGCCAGAATTGAAAACTCTACAGACGATCCAAAGTGCAGACTCTGTAAAGAAACAGATGAAACAATCGATCACATACTCAGCTGCTTCAAAAAGATTGCACAGACTGACTACAAGCATAGACATGATGCTGTGGAACAGATGATCCAATGGAACTTGTGCCGGAACTACCATTTACCGGTGGCAAAGAACTGGTGGGATCATAAGCCCGAAAAAGTAGTCGAAAATGAACAAGCAAAACTATTGTGGGACTTCTGACTTCAGACTAACCAAATTCTGAAGCATAACACACCAGACATCCTGATTGTGGAGAAAAAGAAAGTATGGATCATCGACATCGCAATCCCAGGGGACAGCAGAATTGAGGAGAAGCAGCTAGCTAAATTAGTGAAATACGAAGATCTAAAAATTGAGCTGCAACGACTCTGGCATAAGCCAGTGAAAGTGGTCCCAGTGGTACTTGGCACGCTGGGCGCAGTGCCAAAGGATCTCAGCGGACATTTGAAAACCATCAGAATTGACAAAATTTCCATCTGTCAATTGCAAAAGGCCGCTTTACTGGGATCGGCAAACTTAATTCACCACTACATCACGCAGTCCTAGGTGCTTGGGAAGCGCCCAACTGGTGATGAAATACGAAATCCAGCATAGTGATCTTGTTTGCTGTGTTGTATTGACATAATAATAATAATGATGATGATGATGATAATAATAATAATAATAATAATAATAATAATATTTATTAGATTTGTATGCCGACCCTCTTATGTACCAAACAATAATTCTGCCTCTGCCTCTCAGCATCCATTCAGTATTTATCTGGCTAACATCTTTGCAGCAAACAGCAAACAGCCTGATTACCTTGAGCACATTATTGCAGGTGCAGCACATGGCTCATTTGGTCTCCACTCCATTGCACCCACCAACAATTAACTGAGCTGAGCTACTGCCACTACCAGGGAGCACTGGAGCTGCACTGCTGAGCAATGGTTGGAATACCACCAATCATCTGTTCTAGGCAGCAAGGATTGCTGCCACCACACCTATCGCTGCCATTCGCCGCCGATGATAGCCGCTACCCCTGCTGCTCATCACTGCCATCAATCACTGCCATTTGCTGCCGCCAATCGCCACAGCCAAATGGTAGTGCTTGGCAGTGGCAGCAATCGGCAGCAAACGGCACTGGTGATTGGCAGTGGCAGCAATTGGCAGCAGCCATCTGCATGGAAGTGAAAGGTGGAAGGGATAGACAGCATTGGTGATAGACAGTGGTGGCAATAGGTCGTAGTGGCGATCCCTGCCATCTAGAACAACTGACTGGCAGCAAAGGCTCAAACATTCCCTGGCAGTAACGAATGGCAATAGCATTGACAATTCCCCTCCACCTTCCTTCTATAAGACTCATAGACACTTCCACTTTTTGGGGGATGTGCATCTTTTAGTGCAAAAAATATGGTAGGTACCATATTTAGCAGGATACTATGTTAGAATCTTGATATGTAATTTCAATGTTTATTAGTTTAGCATTACTGTTGTTTTAGCATTACTGTTGTTGTTTTTCATATCATTCTAGATAAGTAAGACATACTGCATAATTTCAGAAAGTTTTCCAAACTATTTTAATCCACTTAATGAAAATTAATTTATAAATATAAATATTGTTCTAGGTCACCAATTGTTGTGATTGGTCCTCGACCAACTCTGGTAACGGTAGATTCTGAGGAGGATGAACCAGGCCCATCTTGGTACAGGGCCAGTCATTTTGTCAGCTGATGCAGAGGGTGAGAGTGAGGGAGAAATAGACCTGGATGAACTTGAAAGACCACCAGAGGTGGCAGATATGCCAATAACAGTAGGGTATGACTTAGAGGAAGAGGAGGAGGAGGAAGACTATGAGCCTTTGTTAGATGCTCACTTTAGAAGATTAAGAAAAAGACAAGAATACTTGTATTGGAAAAGGTAGTCTGTAGTTTGTTAACTACTTGTCTTTCTGACAAGATTGGTTTTTCTCCAGAAATGTAAAATAACACTTTTACCCTATAAGACAGAAAATAGTTATAGAATTTTTTGGGGATGAAGGAAAATTGTGCATTATTTTTCTAGTATATTGGGTTAGATGGAAGTCATCAGGATAGCACACAGTGAAAAATAAGTATTCTTAGCAGCTACAACTGAAGCTAAATTGGGTAGATTCAGCAGAGGATGTCTGAAACTCCAGCTTATGTTTAATGTACCCAGACATGCTGCAATAATTTATTTACCAAAGATGTCACAAATGGGTCTAGGTCTCTCCATCTTTAGTTCTCAATGAGGTTATCCCTCCCTAGATAAAATGGGTGTATAAGTTGAAAATCGACCTAGGACATTAAGCTCTGAGTTAAAACATTGGTAGCATCTGTTAGCTTATAGATTGATTTTACTAGATCTTTCTCATGGTCACTCATGCTTTGTCATCTTGCAGGTGGATTAATACAGTGTGCTCTGTATGGGTTGCCCTTGAAGATTATTTCAAGACTATTTCAAGTTTAACTGGTGTAGAATGCAGCAGCACGAGAGTACACCAGAGAATACTTCTTGTTACTAAAGCTGCACTGATTATCAGGAAGTTTCTGTGTACAATTAAAGATGCTGGTTATACATGGCATATGGCACACACTCTGATTATTGTTGCAACTGTCTCTCTAATGCTGTCATTAACCATTCTATAGATGGGCATTATCCAGATCCATACAGAGATCTGGATCCAAGCCATTATGCAAGGCAGGATTTTCTTGTCATTCCAGAACCCCAAGGTTAAAATTGCCCTACCTCTGGTCCCATATACATGAGCTTTGAACAACTCCATTTTTTTTCTATGGCTCAGGCTAGACTGGGATGTAGACTGCCTCTGAAGGGGTTTTTACAAGGGGTTTTAGTGATTTTTTTTTCACTGGAATAATTATCTTTTTTGTTCTGTCTGATGTTTGCATCTTTGATTTCAATTTCTGTGCACTGTCCAGAGTCATCAAGAAATTGGCCATTCCTAGAAATACAAATTTTTAAAAATCAGAATATGAGAGAAAGTAAAGCTGGAGTCAGCAGCCTATGGGTTCAAGGGCACAAAATATTCTCTAGTATTACCCAGAATGGCTGTCACCATGACTGCTGGACATTGACATCACGAATTTCATCCATCTTTAACCAGGTAATAGATGAAATTTGCTTTAAAGACCTCAAATAGACATGCAAGACTTCACCAAGTCCTGTGAGGTCCTACCGCTCTGAAACTCTCAGACCTCAACAACTGTTCAGCTAGGCCCCTGATGTTTCAAATGTCCACCTAAAACAAAGCCACACCAAATGTTCAACCCATCTCTCCAAACATCTTTTAGCATGCTATTGGGGTCATTTTGCTGGCAATGGGTATTACCGTGGATGTCTCCTCTGTACAAATTTCCTTCTGTACAGGTGCCGCTGAACATTCAGGGATGGATTTCATCCCCTTCCTTTTGGCTTTTTCTATTTGAATGTTCGTAAAATAGTTGACAGCCGCAAATTCAATCAGTGCAGAGAATACAAAGGCAAAGCATACAGCTATGAACCAATCCATGGCTGTGGCATAGGAGACCTTAGGTAAGGAATGCCTGGCGCTGATGCTCAAAGTTGTCATGGTCAACACAGTGGTTATTCCTTGGAAAGAAAAGAAATATAATAAAAGTAATTGGTATCTTTATGAAATGAAGAAGAAATACCAAAAGCATAACATACTCTCAATTATGAGGAAAATTGAATACAAAGTGTATTAGTTTATGTTGTGAACTATGAACTATGAGTTGTGGGTGCTCCATTAATAGAGATTTTAAAGAAGAGATTAAGCAGCCATTGTCCAGAATGGTATAAGGCAGTGATGGCAAACCTTTTTTCCTCGGGTGACAAAAGAGCATGCATGTGTGTTATTGTGCATGCATGAGTGCCCACATACATAATTCAATGCCTGGGGAGGATGAAAACAGCTTCCCCCCACTCCCCCGTAGGCCCTTGGGAGATCAGAAATGGCCTGTTTCCCAACTTCTGGTGGGCCCAGTAGACTCGTGTTTTGCCCTCCCCGGGCTCCAAAGTCCTCCCCCACCTCCCCGGAGGCTCTCCGGAGGCTCTCCGGAAGGCAAAAACACTCTCCCAGTACAAGCCAAAAATCAGCTGGCCGGCATTCACATTGAATCTTAGCTAGGGCAACAGTTCACGTGCCAGCAGATATGGCTCCACCTGCCACCTGTGGAACTCATGCCATACATTTGCCATCACTGGTATATGGTCTCCTGCTTGTGTAGAGTTCTAGCGTTGGTCTAAAACAGTGTTTCCCAACCTTTTTTGAGCCACGGCACATTATTCATGTTTTCAAAATTCTGGGGAACACTGAAGGGGGGGCGGGGGGGCTAAAGAAAAGTTTGGACAAAAAAATATCTCTTCCTCCATTTCACTCTATTTCTCCCTCCCTCTTTCTCTCTTCCTTCCTTCCCTTCTTTCTCTCCATCCCTCTTTCTTTCTTCCTCTTTTTTGCTCTCTTTCTCTCTCCCTCCTTCCCTCCCTCTATGTCTTTCCCTCTCCCTCCTTCCCCCTTTCTTTCTCTCTCTCTCTTGCTTTCTTTCCCTCTCTTTCTCTTGCTTTCTTTCTCTCATTCTCTCCCCTCCTTTTTCTCTCTCTCTCTTTCTCTCTCGTTCACCACGCCAGCAACAGAGAGAAAAAGAAAGAGAGAGAGAGAGACAGAGAAAGAGTGGAGTGCGCAGCAGCCATCAGCCTCCTCGCCCTCCCAGACGTCCCCAGCGCCCGGTCTCGCGCTGCCTCCCGTTAGCCCGGCCGAAAGCCACACAGTCCCGGACTCCCGGATCGCTCGCTTCTCCAGCCAGCGCAGCGCTTTCCTGGGCAGATGGCTTTGCTGACCGGAGAAGCGAGCGATCCGGGAGTCCGGGACTGTGTGGCTTTGCGCCATGAAGAGAAAACGGCAGCAGGGAAAAGTCGGCCGTTTTCTCTTCATGGCACAAAGCCACACAGTCCCGGACTGCCGGATCGCTCGCTTCTCCGGCCAGCGCGGCGCTTTCCTGGGCAGATGGCTTTGCTGACCGGAGAAGCAAGCGATCCGGGAGTCCGGGACTGTATGGCTTTGTGCCATGAAGAGAAAACGGCAGCAGGGAAAAGTCGGCCGTTTTCTCTTCATGGCGCAAAGCCACAAAGTCCTGGACTCCCGGATTGCTCGCCCCAAGGCAGGAGGTGGCGGAGGAGGAGAGTGGGCGGATCGGGCGGGCAATGGGGCAGGGCGGAGAAGCCAGGGGCGCGTTTGGCCGGAAGCACCATGGGGAGGCAGGGGCAGGGAGGTGCGGCAGTAGGTGCCTCCGGCCAAACGCGCCCCTGGCTTCTCCGCCCTGCCCCATTGCCCGCCCGATCCGCCCATTCTCCTCCGCCGCCTCTCGCCGCGGCACACCTGACGTTGTCTCGCGGCACACTAGTGTGCCGCGGCACACCGGTTGGGAAACGCTGGTCTAAAAGACCTCCAAGGTCCCTTCCAATTATGTTATTCAGAATGTTATTTTCTGTGAAGAGGGTCTTTGAACAGAGCAAGTGGCAATACAAACTTTTAAAAAACGTTTGTTTTATTTATTTTTATACATCTCATGTCATGAATGGTTTATTTTCTAGGTTTCATACAAATAATCATAACAATATTATTCTTAATAATTACAATTCATTTTCATTTCTAATTTTAATACACAATGTCTTTCAATTCAATCTTTCAATTCTAATCTTTATCATAATTCTACCACACTTCCTATATTTTAATATATTTTTCTCTTTCCCCCCTCATATTTCTGTCTCTATTTTAACTCTCTTTTCCCCCTTATCTTATCATTGTAATAATCAAATAATTGATCTTTCCTTTTGCCATTATTAAATTTTTCCATATATCAATCATTATCTATTATATAACTTTTCCTTATTGCTCACATTTTTTTACATAATACTTTCTCCAATTCTTCATTCCTAGTAATCTTACTATTAATACAAGCTAATTTTTCCACTTATACAATTCTAGTAATAATATAAATTACTTTACTATACTCCTATCAAATATTCACAAAATAATTTTAGTTCTTACACCACATACGGTTGTCTCCCTTATACTTGTTTTAGATCATTTATTTTATATGCTTTTAAATCTGTATTTGACTATAATATCTAACTTCCCCTACCATTGTTTTTTCCCCTCTTGTTTTGTTCTATGATTGAATTCTAGCTCCTTCTTCTTCTCCCCAACTATCTTCCTGTTTCTTCCATTTCTTTTTCATGTCTGATAAAATATTTTCCTTCTGCTCTAATCCCTTTTTCACCATCAATTTTACTATTATCATCTTGTTGTTATCTTCTTGTTGATTTCCCAATTCGCCTGTCTCCTCCACTCTTTCAGGTTCTTCCATTCTTTCCTTTTAGTTCTGGTCTATATTTGTTATTCCCTGTATTATATTTTCCCATTTTTTCTCTATACGATCCATACAGCCAGATATTTCCATCACCTCTACTTTGTTCTTTTTATGATACCTTTAATGTCTTGGTATGTCTGCTCCATATCTTTATCTCCACTTATTTCCATTTTGCAGTCAAACCAATTTTAAAAGAAGAATCCATGACTCTTCCAATTTTTTAAATTTGCTCAGCAATTTTGTCTAACAAAAACAAAAATTCCCAAAGTTGCACAGTTCTCCTCTTAGCAGCAGATGCAATCATCTTTATTTGCTCAACAGTTTTGTAGTTTTAAAGTTTAAATTAGATTTGAAGTAAATCTTTATAATCCAACAAAGATAAAAATTCCCATAGTTGTATAATTTTCCACTTAGCAGCAGATGGCACTCTTGATTCAGTTTGATATTACCTCTCTGAGTAATGCTAATAATCCAGTTATTTTAGACTGAGTCCAATAAGCGAGCAAACAAATAGTAATAAAATTTAAAAGGCATAAAATATAAACCAATTCCAGGTCAAATTCCAGTTGTTGTTGTTTTTTTTTAAAAAAAATACATTTTCATTGTCAGGTCTTCACTTTGAGAGTTCAATTTTCGACTTAGTTTTCTTTCAAATGTTCATCTTCTTAAATATCATGGCTTTATTTTTTTATAAATGTGCTTATTCCGCCACTAGAAAATAGTTCCAGTATACTTCTCCCTCATATTTCTTGGGGATATTTTCAAAGTAAATTATTCTTTTGCTCAGTTCACAAGATAATAATTTTCTCTCCTCCTGCTCAGTCTTGGGTATTCAAGTCATCTTCGTGTTCATGGCAGACATATTTGCTGCTGCGGATCTGTCCATTTGCAATCTTTCAGTTCCATATCAATAACAGCAATCTTGCAAGCGTCATCTATTTCTTGCAGATTGTCAGAGAAACCACAGGTTATTGTCTGAGCATTCCAAGTGCCCAACTTTAGGGCTAAAGTTTTCTTATGGTTATTGCACAGTGCAAAGTTATCAGTCTGCTTGTCATTATGCCAATGAGGCATATTGACCTCTCCCACTGTCGAAAGTGATCCCTGGCATCATACTCTATGCCAATCAAGCAAAGACTTATAACCAGTGACTGCTGCTTTCTGTGTTGTTTCAGTGCTGTAATCAAAGCGTTAATATGAGCTAATATGGATAAGTTAATATAGAAGATAGACTGTTACCCAAGTATCAGATCCCCTCTCTCCATGTCACTGAAATAATCCAATGACACAGCCAATACGATTGGTTCCAGCTGAGTTGCAGGAGTTATCAGAACATGGCTGTACATAGTCATGAACTGCTTCCGAGACTCTGGTTCTGGATTTTGGCTCAAGGTTTACTCTTGAAGCCTTTTCCAATAATGGATATAGCCACACGGCAGTGAAGGTTTGGAATCAGAGTTTCCCTTCTCCTAGAATATGGTTTTGCCACTTTATCTGCCGTTACGATGCAGAGCCCTCTTCTGCCTTCAAAATAAGTTAACTGTCTCCTTCTGTAACCCTGGAAAGCAGCCCTATGAGCTGCTACCAGTCAGGGCAGCTAGGCCAAGATTTTTTAAATGAGGTGTTACTCCTCCAACTTGATGGTGTGACAACAACTTCTCCTCCTACAATTCTTCTCCTGCTGTTGTGCTTCATGTGGTAATTCTTTAATAACTGGGACACATATCCCTTATGGCATAAGGAATGGGGGTTGGGGGAGCAGGCTAACTGCCTGTTGATGGCAGAAGATAGTATAACTTTATATATATATATACATACACATACACACACACACACAGAGAGAGAGAGAGAGAGAGAGAGAGAGAGCTGTATAACCATTCCCAAATTGATAGACAACAATTAATTGCTTCTCTAAGAGCAATGCTTACAAAGTTCTTGTAAGTGAGGTGCATAGTGTCATCAAACCATCAAGTGCAGTTAGTAGAAATAAAAAGAGGACACATTTTCTTGTGGGTGACTCGACTGTTAGAGGTGTTCATTTTGGACAGAATAAGGGTGTGGTAAAGCTGATGAGGTGTCTTCCAGGGGCCACTGCCAGCAGGGACAGGAGGCAGATTACAAATATTGTCAAGGCTGTGAGTAAAGGTAATAACGTGGATGTGGTGGTGCATCTTGGCACAAATAATTTGTCCCAGAGAAATGTTAATGTACTAAAAAGAGATTTCCAATGTCTAACCATGGAGCTGGCCAGAATAACTGATTCAGTGACTTTCTCAGAGGTGTTATCGGTTTGTGGCCAGGAGGATAAAGGACCCGTTGTACCTACCTGAATGGTCTTCTCGATGCAATGGAAGGAGAGTCCAACATGGGTATTTTACCAATCCTATTGGTAGAGACTGAGTTACAAATTTACATATTAATTAGGTACCGCCCCCTTGCAGTCCCCCATGAGCTCAGTTTTAAAAACGAAGACACTGTAAAGAGGATAACCAAATGTATTAATAACAACCCAAAAACTCAACCAACCAACCCATTCTCCGGCGTCTTTAAACTTCAACTGCTGGGTGGGTTTGGACTCTCCTTCCAGTGCATCGAGAAGACCGTTCAGGTAGGTACAACGGGTCTTCTCCACTGCATCTGGAAGGAGAGTCCAACATGGGATATACCAAAGATTCAAGGCCCATGGGAGGGAGAAGGTCTTGTTAGGGATGTTGGAGAAGAACATACTCACTGTAGAACATGTCTACCAAAAGCTGCTTCTCCCGAAGCGAAAGAGTCCAACTTGTAATGTCTGATAAATGTCGTGGAGACTGCCCAGGTCGCAGCCCTGCAGATGTCTTCTATAGATGCTTGCGTTGACCAAGCTGCTGACGTGGCCACACTTTTATTTGAATGTGCCGTCAACCCTGCTGGAGGGTTCTGTCCATCAGCCTTGTAGGCTTCTGTTATACACTCCTTAATCCAACGACTGATGGATTTTGAAGACAGTCCAAGTCCCATTTTATGTTGTGAAAATGATATGAACAGAGTTTCAGACTTTATGAATGTCTCAGTCCGTCTGATGTAAATCTTCAAGGCTCTCCTGACATCAATTTTATGCCATTTTAAGTCCGATGGATGACTCCCATGTGTACAAAAATCTGGGAGTATAAGTTCTTGTTTCCTGTGGAACGTCATATTCACCTTTGGTATAAAAGTGGGATCTAATCGAAGTACCACTTTGTCTGGATAAAATATGCAGAGATCAGGTCTTACAGATAAAGCAGAAAGTTCCGACACTCTGCGTGCCGAAGTTATTGCCACTAAAAAGAAAGAAACCTAAGTGATATAGATCTTAGAGGCTCAAATGGAGGCTTTGTTAGAGCCCTAAGGACCAATGCAAGATCCCATGATGGGAACCATCGAACCAGTGGTAAATGTTTATTTACAGCTCCCCGTATAAAATCCCTTACCCAAGGGTGTAGGGCCAGAGAGCGAGACTCTGATGTCTGAATCATGGTGGAAAGGGCCGCCACTTGCCTTTTCAAGGTATTTGGGGCCAGGCCCCGTTCTATCCCAGTTTGTAAAAATTCTAAAACTGTGATTACTGATGCCTCCCTAGGATTCTGGTGGTTTTTTTCACAAAATTTACAAAAGGCTGCCCATGTTGCCTGATATATCCTAGAGGTTGATGGGCGTCTTGCGGCCTGCATGGTGTCGATGACCTTCTCTGGTATTTCTAGCTGTCTTAGTCTATGCCTTTCAAGTGCCATCCTGTCAGTTGCAACCATTGGGGATCTGGGTGTTGTAGATTCCCCTGGCTGAGAGAGATGCTCTGGTTCAGAATTCTCCACGGTGGTGATACTGATAATGCTACTGGGTCGGTGAACCACGGGCGTCGTGGCCAATGTGGTGCCACCAGTATTACTTCCGCCTTCTCGTGAAGGATCTTCTCCACCACTCTCGTTAAGAGGTTCATGGGAGGGAATGCATATAGGAGCCCGGGAGGCCAGGGAGATATCAGGGCATTGGTGTCTTCTGCCCCTGGTTCCGGGAAGCTCGAGTAGAACCTTGGTAGCTGAGATTTCTGGCGACTTGCAAAAAGGTCTACTGTGGGTATTCCGAACCTCTGGGTCAACTGGTGAAACAGTCCTGGGTCCAGTTTCCACTCTGATGGATCCAGGGTGGTCCTGCTGAGCCAGTCCGCTTGGGTGTTGCTGGTTCTGGCAATGTGCTCTGCAGTCAGTGAAGCCAGATGAAGCTCAGCCCAATCGAAGAGGTTTGAGGTCTCTTCTATGAGTCGCTGTGACTTCATGCCCCCCTAATGGTTCAGGTGGGCCCTGGTCGCCACAGTGTCTGTTAACACTAGCACGTGCCTTCCCTGGACAATTGAAGAGAAGATTTGCAGGGCCAAGAAGACCGCCCTGAGCTCGAGGAAATTTATGTTGACCGGTGAAAGATCCTCCAATGTCCACAGGCCTTGTGCCATGTGTTGGCCAATATGGGCACCCCATCCGTAGAGACTGGCGTCTGTTGTGAGGATAATCCTGTCTTGTGAACAGAAGGGAGAGCCTCTTTGTAGCGCTCTGAAAGTCCACCACTTTAAGGACTCTCTGACCTTCCCTGGTAGTTTGACCTGTCTGTTGGAGTGACTTATCTTGGCTCTTTGAGTTGGAAGTAAGAACCACTGTAAGATTCTGATGTGGTGTCTGGCCCAGGGCACAATACCTATGGCCGGCACCAGGGTCCCCAATATTTTTGACAACAAGGACAGCAGGGTCTGTCTGAATTGTTTTAGACTGGTGATCAATTGGTGGATGTTCTTCTGTCTCTCTGGGGACAAAAACACCGTATTTGTCCGTGTGTCTATGACGGCCCCCAGATGTAGGAGCCTGTACGTGGGGGTCAGTTGGCTTTTCTCCATGTTTATGGTGAAGCCGTGGATCTCCAAGGTCTGAATAGTCCTGTTCAAGTCCTGCTTTGCCTGTGTCGGAGACCTGGACAATATAATTATGTCATCCAGGTAGGCCATCAACCTGATGGATTGGGAACGAAGGTTGGCAGTCAACGCGTCCAGCAGTTTGGTAAACGTCCGCGGAGCCGATGAAAGGCCAAAGGGCATGGCTCTGTATTGGTAATGACTGCCCCCAGAAGCAGAGATATTTCCGATGCGTCGGATGTATTGGTACGTGTAGGTACGCCTCCTTTAGGTCTATTGATGTCAATAGGTCGTGAGAACGGATTGAGGTTAGAATTGTTTGCAAGGAGTGCATTCGGAATCTTCTGTATTTTATGAAAATATTTAGTTACTTCAAATTGAGGATCATCCTGTACCCCCCAGATGACTTGGGGATGAGGAAGATCATGGAATAGAAACCTTTGCCCTCCTCCTGCGGAGGTACTGGTTCGATGGCTTGTATGTCTAGCAAATGTGCAATCTCCTTGAGCAGTTGCTGTCTCTTTTGGAAGTCCTGAACTATTGGACATTGTACAAAATGATTTGGGGGTTGTCCTATGAATTCCAGGCGAAGGCCTCTCGACACTGTGGCTAAGACCCACTTGTCGGAGGAAATCGTTTGCCAGGAGGTACTGAAGAGTTGGAGTTTCCCTCCTATCGGCAGTGGGTTGGGTGAGTCATTTAGAGCGTCGAAACCCTCTCTGGGTGTTCCCTCGAAAGGGCCATCTTGACTGATGGTAGCCTCTTGGTCTGTCTTGGAAGGACCCTCGGTCCTTGTTGGGAGTATTGACTTTGTGTGAACTGTCTCTTGTTCTGCCCTGTTCCCGTGACTCGTTCCCAGCGGGAGGGTTGACGTCTCGTGTATGGAGTGGACCTTCGGTCCTGGTGCCTGTTGGCTTTGGGCAGTACCTTTCTTTTATCCTATGAGGACTTTGTCCAGTATATCTCCAAAGAGCATTGAACCCTGCAGGGGGGCTGAGGCCAATCGCCACTTGGATTTCAAATCTGCTGGCCAGCTTCTCAGCCACAAGAGGTGACGCGAAGAAAGCGTGGTCGCCATACTCCTGCTTGAGAATTTGGCTGCATGGAGGGTGGCATCGGCGGAGAATTCTGCCGCCGCCAACAGCTTACTCAGATCTTGGCGCAGCCGGCCATCTTCTGGGCCTAGTCGTGACTGCATCTCCTGCAGCCACATTATTGATGTTCTGTTGAAGAACGATGCCGCTGCTGCTGCTCTGAACCCCCAGCCTGGTCCAGGAAACATTTGGGGAGGATATGGCCTGAGGTAATAGAGGAAGCTGTCTGTCAGGCGACCAGTCCCCTTCATGGAGGGTCTCCATATGCCCAAAGGCGGATTGTGGGGTCATTGGCTCGGGAGTCAAGGGTTGCCTCTGTGTTAGAGGGAGTGCTGAGGGGGAGGTGAGCAAGGCCGCCTCTAATTTCTTCTCCAGAGCCTTAATACATGTTTCTGCCTCCTTAAGTGAGGCTGCTGAGGCCGGAGATTGTGAGGACTTGGATTTCTCCTTAGGCTTTCCCTTGGATTTATCCTTGGGTATGATGTGATTCAGCTGAGGCTCCTCAGGGACCGGCTGGAGCTCTGCCGGATCCATGCCCAGAGGAGGAGGACAGTGACCAGGAGGGGGAGGACCAGGCAGACGGGGGAGAGGAACGTCAGGAAGAGGAGGAGGGAGAGCAGCCTGAGACCCCCGGGGGGGCCCTCTCCCCAGCTAGTAGCCTGGATTCATTGGATGAAGACGCACAGGCTATAATAGACATGCGGCAGAGACGTGCAGCTCAAAGAAGGGGCCAATTAGAAAGATATTTCCATCCCTGAATTGGCAACAGCTGGGTTTGGGTGTGGTTCTCCTCAGCAGGGTTGAAAAGGCAGGCCCGCCCTTACAGTCTCATGGAGAGTTATCAACTGGGCGTCCTGTGACCTTGCTTCAATTCTTGGCATCTCTGATCTTGGCTTGTGGCCTAGAAGCCTGAAAGACTTGGGGGAGGCGTGGGTTTTATTATCTCCAGAGTCGTTTTTGCCAGCAAGAATCCTGTTTTATTGCCTGGCCTTCGTGAAACCTCTGTGAAACTGCATTGTGTTCCTGTCTGTAAGAACAGTTTTTGTTACCTGTGTTTGCTTTTCAGTATATAAACTGCCTTTGCTTTTTACCAGTGTGTCTGGATACTCTTTTTGGTTGGTGTTGGCGTCTGGGGGGACCCAGACAGAACAGGGTACAGCTGGGAAATTAGTCTTCTCACTTCCCAATTGCTCCTCCATTGTACTCACTATTTTATGCATCTCCAACAAATTTGCCTCCGAAGGAACCTCGCACTGAATGCAAAATGGCATCTTAAACTTGCGCTTGCGCACTAGAGCTCATCGCTCGTTCGTGCCTGCCAGCCGCCGGAAGCCCTTCCGGTTGGCGCCCTTACTGCCGGGGGAAGGCTCCCCAAAATGGTGGCGCCCATCGTTTTGCGTCCGTTCCTGCTGGGCGCCCTGCCAGTACTGGGCTTCTGTGCCCGTGGCCTGTCCTTGCCGGATCGTCGCTGTCCCTGGCAGCGGTACCGGTGGCGGTGGCAGCAGCGGCGGTTTTGGCACTATGGCGGCTTCGGCGGCTCCCTCGGTGGCTGCCAAACAGCTGACGGGCGCAGCTCCGCTTTCCTATGTGGAGCTCTCTCTCTGGGTGCTCGCGCCTTCGAGCCTCCCAGTGGGGGGTGGTGGACCCCCCCACCTTCGGCTCGCAGCCCTAGTTTGGCCTCGGGGGCCAGGGACTCCGGGCTGAGGTGCTCCTCTTGGGGGAAGTTCCCTCGGAGGGAAGCGACCCCTAAGGAGATCGTCGGGGGTGGTGTCCGCGGAGGACAGAGACCCCATCACCAACGATGTTCTGTACCTGTAAGGAGACAAAAGGAAAAAACATTAAACAGGTAATTTAACGTTACCTATCATCCAAGCAAAACTCAGTACGTCTCTACACTGGGACTGAGTTTTTAAAACTGAGCTCATGGGGGACTGCAAGGGGGCGGTACCTAATTAATATGTAAATTTGTAACTCAGTCTCTACCAATAGGATTGGTAAAATATCCATGTTGGACTCTCCTTCCAGATGCAGTGGAGAACAACTTGTATCAAAGAGTTTAATGTGTGGTTAAGGCAGTGGTGTAAAGCTGAAGGTTTTGGCTATATAAGTCATGATGTCAGTAGGTGGTCTAATAGGGAGTTGTTTAAGAGGGATGGTTTTCATCCATCATACAGAGGTACCCAGGTGCTCGGTAAGGAGTTCAGACCTTTTTTGACAGACATTTAAACTAGGTAAAGGGGACAGAGATGTAACTGATGTTGATGTTTTCTATCCCTGACCAATGAGGATAAATCAGTTTCTGGAAGCTTATGAAAAGGATGCTGTAAATAAAATAGATGTAGTTGTTCATGATAAGGGGCAAACTAATAATGAAAATAATGTTCTTTGGGTAATGTGCACAAATGCTCGAAGCTTGAGCAACAAGCTCTGTGAGTTAATGGCCATAATATCTAGAGATAATCTGGATCTAGTTGCCAAAACTGAGACATGGTTTAAGGATTCTAATGAATGGGAAATATCCATACCAGCATATACATTGTACAGGAAGGATAGAATAGAGAGAAGGGGAGGTGGAGTAGCCATTTATGTTAAGGAAAGTCTAAAAACAACACTAATTCAAAATACATGTAAAGATCTGGAGACTCTCTGGGTTTGCATGCAAAATAAAGAAGGTTCTCTCCTTAGAATAGGGGTGATCTATAGGCCTTCAGGGCAATCTGAGGAATATGACAACAAGAAGGTGGATGAAATTACCCAAATGGCAGTAAAGGGAGATATTATGGTTATAGGTGATTTCAACAAGCCTGATGTTGACTGGAATATCCCCAGTGCCCTTACATGCAAAAGTAAGAATATAGTAGAGGCCTTTACAGGAGCAGCTCTGGCATAGCTGGTTAAGACACCAACTAGAGGGGAGAATATTCTAGATTTAGTTTTTACGAATGGGAATTGGGTTTCAGAGGTTAAGGTGGGAGAAAATTTAGGTTGCAGTGACCATCTATGTTTGTGGTTTGATGTAAAAACTGATTGTGAGCAATCCTATACTGCAACCAAAGTATTGGATTTCAGAAAAACAAATTTTAATGCAATGGGGGAATATTTAAATAATGAATTAAAGGGGAGGGATAAAATGGCAGGATCGAGCACCCAGTGGAATGTATTAAAAAAGGTCATCTTAAAAGCCACTGGACTGTATGTAAGGCAAATAACTAAAGGTAAAAGGAAGAAGAAACCGCTATGGTTTAGCAATGATGTAATGGCTATAGTAAATGTAGAAAAGGCTGCCTATAGGAGGCATAAAGAGTCTGGAAGTATAGCTGATAGAGAGGTGTATAAAATGAGACAGAAGGAGGCAAAACAGATAATATATGCTGCTAAAGCCTCAAAAGAGGAAGAAATTGCCAAATCTGTAAAGAAGGGGGATAAGGAGATCGCTGACCATTTTAATAGCTACTTCTATTCAGTTTTCTCAAAAGACACCTTACAATATAATGGATGGATATAGCATTGCTTCCAGCTGAACGGATTCAGCTCCAGTGATCTTAGAAGAACTTGAATGATTAAAGATAAATAAGGCAATGGGTCCAGAAGTCATCCACCCCAGAGTTCTTAAAGAACTCAGATTTGTCATTGCTACCCCCCTGACTGATTTGTTTAACCAATCCCTGTTAACAGGAGATGTTCCTGAGGATTGGAGAATGGCCAATGTTGTGCCTATACACAAGAAGGGCAGTAGAGAAGAAGCTGGTAACTACAGGCCAGTTAGCTTGACATCAGTTATAGTTAAAATGATGGAGACTCTACTCAAAAAGAGGATAAATCAGCACCTAAAAACAATAATTTATTGGACCCAAATCAGCATGGCTTTACTGAAGGCAAATCATGTCAGACTAATCTCATTGATTTCTTTGACTATGTCACAAAGGTGTTGGATGAAGGTAGTGCCGTGGATAATGCCTATCTGGACTTCAGCAAAGCCTTTGATACGGTTCCACATAAAAAGCTGATAGATAATTAGTGAAGATTGGACTTAATCCCTGGATAGTTCATTGGATTTGCAGCGGGCTGAAGAGTAGACAACAGAGAGTTATTGTGAATGGCGAGTATTCTGAGCAGAGACAAGTCACAAGCAGTGTGCCACAAGGGTCTGTTCTGGGTCCTATTCTTTTTAATGTATTTGTGAGTGACATAGGGGAAAGTTTGGTAGGGAAGGTTTGCCTATTTGCTGATGACTCTAAAGTGTGCAATAGGGTTGATATTCCTGGAGGTGTCTGTAATATGGTAAATTGTTTAGCTTTACTAGATAAATGGTCAAAGCAATGGAAACTGCAGTTTAATGTTTCCAAATGTAAAATAATGCACTTGGGGAAAAGGAATCCTCAATCTGAGTATTGTATTGGCAGTTCTGTGTTAGCAAAAACTTCAGAAGAGAAGGATTCACGGGTAGTGATTTCTGACAGTCTCAAAATGGGTGAGCAGTGTGGTCGGATGGTAGGCAAAGCAAGTAGGATGCTTGGCTGCATAGCTAAAGGTATAACAAGGAGGAAGAGGGAGATTGTGATCCTGCTATATAGAGCGCTGTTGAGACCACATTTGGAACACTGTGTTCAGTTTTGGAGACCTCATCTACAAAAGATATTGACAAAATTGAACGGGTCCAAAGACGGGCTACAAGAATGGTGGAAGGTCTTAAGCATAAAACGTATCAGGAAAGACTTAATGAACTCAATCTGTATAGTCTGGAGGACAGAAGGAAAAGGGGGGGGCATGATTTAAATATTTTAATATGTTAAAGGGTTAAATAAGGTTCAGGAGGGAAGTGTTTGTAATAGGAAAGTGAACACAAGAACAAGGGGACACAATCTGAAGTTAGTTGGGGAAAGATCAAAAGCAACATGAGAAAATATTATTTTACTGAAAGAATAGTAGATCCTTGGAACAAACTTCTAGCAGATGTGGTTGGTAAATCCACAGTAACTGAATTTAAACATGCCTAGGATAAACATATATCCATCCTAAGATAAAATACAGGAAATAGTATAAGGGCAGACTAGATGGATGATGAGGTCTTTTTCTGTAGTCAGTCTTCTATGTTTCTATGTTTCTTCTTTGATATAATTTTAGGGTCTAGGACAACTTGGTACAGCCATCTCAGTGCAGCCAGCTGTGTGGTCAGCTAGCCATTTTGCCTCTGCTAACTCACTGCCAAGTCATCACAGGACAACTCACTGCAAGCAGCTGGAGAGACCGCCAGGTGGCGAGCAAGTAGGTAGGCAGAGCACAGAGCACTGGCAGAGGTCAGGGGTGTTCCATTTTACACATCTCACCATTACTGATATGGGCTATTTGGCAGCAGTGGTATTTGGGCCATTAGAGGCAGGCTGTTATAGGTGGGGTGAGAAGTAGGGAAGTGGCAGAGGCTGGTGTATCCTATTTCATACCCTTCATTGCCGCCATGCTGAGTTCACTTGCTCATGTTCAGCACTGCAGTGGTGGTGCGTGTGAAAATGGGACACAACACTCTCTGCTGCCTCTTCACCACAACCTTTACCCATCACCATCATCCCAAAGCAGCCTGAACATCATTGCAGTTGCCAAATGGCAGCAGTGGCAGGAGGGGTGCTGTGAAAATGGGAAGCTTCTGGCTGCCACTGCCATCACTCTGAACTTTGCCCTACTCTTGCACCCATCTAGCTCTTCTTCCAGTTGCTTGGGGTGAGTCAACCATATATTAAAATAGCGAGAAGGGGGCGGGGTGTCATGACTGCAGCACCAGGATATTTCTCTCTTTCCTGGGAAATGTCCCTAAGTCCCATTGCTTGGGGGTTCTGGTTCTTTTGGAGCAGACTGGATCTCTCCTGCAGGAAGAGTAATGCTTGGGATGCTGCCAGGGACCTGGCAGGGGCCGGCATACCCCACTGGGTGAACTGGCTTGTCTCGCACTGGCTGTGGTGAAGCCAGACAGGCAGCCATGCCTGTTCCAACACAGTTGCAGAGACTGCCCATTGCTGGGGAGGATAGCCAAATGATTCCATCTGGAAGAGAATTGGAGGTACAGTACATACTTGCAGAGGAGAAGGAGAAATTTTCTGTCTATGATGGTAAGCAGAGAGTGCCTCATTGGGATTCTAGACCTTGTTTCTCGCTTGGTTGCTAGATGGAGGTAAAATGGGCTGAGATTGAAGAAGGCAGTTAACTATGCAACGTAGCATTTCAGCTAAAGCTTCAAAAATAGCAAAATTGCCCATCATTTGGATTATTTTCAACTACCTAATTTGTTCTCTTTGAAATTTGCCTTTTGGAATTTGGAATTTTTAACTTTTGTTTTGGAATTCTTATTTTTCCTTTGTTCTATAAACAAAGAACAATGGCAGAATAAAACAGGAAGTGACAGCAACAGGAAGTAACAGCCAAAGAATCATTTAATGCTATTCACAGAATAGCTACATAGAGAAGACTTGGAGTATTGATCACCTAGTGACATCGTGTGGCCGGGGGAAATATAGCAGTTTGCTACTGGTTTAAATACAGAACTCTAGAGAAGAATGACCAGCCAACGCATTAAGGAGTTAACGTTCAAGACAAAATTATTTAAACTGAATTAACTGATTTGAATTGATTCGATTTAATTGGGCTGATTGATTTGACTGAAATTCATTTTCCATAGATTTAAAGACAGTATTTTTGCCGTGGGAAGACTGATCAGCTAAACCCATGGAAGGAAGATAATGTTCAAGATGAAATTATTTGAACTGAATTAAACTGATTTGAATAGATATGAATAGATTTGACCAAACTGGACTGATTGATTTGACTGACATTACATTTGAAATTAAACATTTCTAAGAATTATAATGTTCTTAAGAAAATTAAAATTAAAATACGTGTAAGAATATTTAAAAGTTACTAAAAGATATTAGCACATTCTTTTTTTCTTTTCTTTGCTCTTACAAAGTTATAAATTACCAAAAAAAAATTGAGTATTCTTAATGAATTGGATTTTTTAATATTTTAATCCGATGGAAATTTATATATATAAACAAATATACAAGCAAGTGATATAAAGTATAAAATGGAAGAATTATATAAGAGGAAAAAATTTAATGGCTTATAAATGAAAAAAATGAAAATAGTTTTGATTACTGTGCATAACATAGAAGAGATATTTGATATTGATAATGATTATTTTTGGATTACTTTTTTTTAATTCTTCTTTGCTTTTCATTTCTTTTTATTTAATTTATGGTGATAAATAAAGTGGGAGGGAGGGGAAAAGAAAGGGGAGGATAATTATAATAACAGGAGTAGGATTAATATGGGATATTAACTAGCACTAATTATGTTAGGCATTATATAGGAAAGACAGAAAATCAATAGATTAGGGAAGATTATCATTGAGTTCGAGAGTGGAACACATTTAGAATTAGGGATAATATAAAACTCTTCAACACCACTGATAACACAACTACTCTCCAATAAGACCTGAGTGTTTCTGAGTGGTCTAACACATGGCAACTCCAAATCTCAACTAGCAAATGCTCTGTCCTACACATTGGGAAGAAGAATCTGAACTCCAAATACGAACTGAATAATCAAATTATCACAGATAATCCCCACTCAGTTAAAGACCTTGGTATACTAATAACAAAAGATTTAAGTGCCAAATTAAAATAACAGGCAACAATATAGCCAAGAAGTCTTCAAGAGTTGTAAACCTAATCCTACGTAGCTTCTGCTCTGGCAATCTCACACTACTTACCAGAGCTTACAAAACTTTTGCCAGATCCATCCTCGAATACAGCTCATCTGTTTGGAACCCATACCGCATCTCAGACATTAACACCCTTGAAAATGTCCAAAGATACTTCACCAGAAGAGCCCTTCACTCCACCACTCGAAATAGAATACCCTACGAGACTAGACTTTCAATCCTGGGCCTAGAAAGTTTAGAACTAAGACGCCTTAAACAAGATCTAAGTATTGCCCACAAGATCATATGCTGCAACATCCTGCCTGTCGGCGACTGCTTCAGCTTCAACCACAACAACACAAGAGCACACAACAGATGAGCTTTGGGGCCTGGTGGGAGGGCGGCTGCAGCGGGAGGGCGGCGCGCAGCGGGAGAGTGATGGCGGCAGCAACAGGCAGTAGCCGTGTGGTGGCGCCAGGGTGGTCAGCTGTGAGGCGGAGCTCTGGAACGGAGGCTCCGACCGGCGGCGGCTGGACATGTTGCTGTAGCCGTTCCTTAGGGAAAATGCGTGCGCGCTAATTCTACAGGAATGGGCGACGGGGAGCGCTGGAGAAGAAGGTTCAAAAGTGGACGGCGGATGGGACGATGCAGGTGTGAGGAAGATTCCCCGCCCTGCAAGAGGGACAGCATGATGCTGTGGGAGCAGCAGACCAACTCGTCAGTCGGTTGCTCCAATCCTTTTCTCCCTACGGCGGAGAGAGAAAAGGTCTCCGGGGGGAGAAGGTGGCGAGGAGCGGGGTCCAGACCCCGCTCTTCTTCCCCCTTCCCCCTTGTCCAGCAGACTGGGCAAATGGGGGGTGCCGTACCACGGCGGACCGCAGAAGGGGCTCATTCCCCCCCGTCCCCAATTGCTTGCGCGCAACGTCTGGCGCGCTCGCCTAAGCAGGAGATCCGCCGGGTTCTTGCAAACGCAGTTTGGCCGCAGTTCAACTAACTGGACGGTTTTCCAAACCAACCAGTTAGCCTTTGGGAGCCGTCGGTGGTCGGCCCGGCGGCGTTCCCTGCCCGGTTGCCCGCCCTTAGTTACCTGCGCGCTGTTGACTCCCTTAGGAGCGCACAAGAAGAGTGGGGGGAAACAAATAAAAAGCGGGAGAGCACGAATAAAGCAAGAGGCAGTGGGCAGTAGCCGTGGGGAGGCGCCAGGGTGGTCAGCTGTGAGGCGGAGCTCCGGAACAGAGGCACCGACGGTGGCAGCTGGACATGCTGGAATTGCGTGGCTGGCACTTGCCTGCTGGCTGGGCTGGGACGGAGGCTCCAGCCCCATGTCCATGCCCAGCGCAACACCAGCATGTACGGTGTCTAGCAACATGTCTAGCTGCCGCCCGTCTGTGCCTCGGTTCCGGAGCTCCGCCTCACAGCTGATCACCCTGCTGCCGCTGCTGAGAGGAAAAGAGAGGGAGAGAGGGGGGAGAGAAAGAGATAGCAAGAGAGGGAGAGAGAGAGGGAGAGAGGGGGTTAGCAAGAGAGGGACAGAGAGAAAGAGAGAGGGAGAGAGGGGGGATAGTAACAGAGGGAGAGAGAGAAAGAGCGGTTTGTGTGCTTATTCCGGATCTGACGGAAAGAGATAGCAAGAGAGGGAGAGAGAGAAAGAGAGAGGGAGAGAGGGGGGGAGAGAAAGAGAGAAAGAGATAGCAAGAGAGGGAGAGAGAGAAAGAGAGAGGGGAGAGAGAAAGAGATAGCAAGAGGGAGAGAGAAAGAGAGGGAGAGGGGGGAGAGAAAGAGATAGCAAGAGAGGGAGAAAGAGAAAGAGGGAGAGAGAGAAATAGAGCAAAAGGGAGGAAGAGAGAGATATTTTTTTGTCCAAACTTTTTTTGCCCCCCCCCCCCCCCCCGCTCAATGTTCCTCAGGATTTTGTAAATGTCTTCTCTTTCCTTCCTGGGCTTTTAAAGAGTCGTAAATTTGGGTATTTTTTATTGTTAAGGCAGTTATGATAAAATGAGGTTTTTGTTTTTTAAAAAAAATGAAAGTAGTAATGTGTTTTCTAAGAAGGGACTGAAACACGATGGCATAGTTTAAAAAAAAACAGCAAATAGCCAAGAGAAATTTAGATACCTATAGCACTTTAAATATAAATGAAAGCGAAGAACATTATCTGGTATTTGGAAAGGAGGTAGCACAGGATGAATGATATGTACCAGAAAATAATTGGATCAATAATTTGAAAAATTTGATTAATTTGACTAAGAAATTGGCATTTGATATTGTATTGAATTATATTTTAATTTGAGGTATGTAAATTGGAATCTCTGCAAGGTGTGAAAAACAATAAAAAATTTATACCCACATATATTAAAATGGCTGTGTTGAGTTGTCGTGCGATGACTTAGGGGGTGATGAGTTGGTAGAGGCAGCTTGGTAGTAATAAGCTGGGCATGCTAAGAAGGCTGAGCCAAAATGATCATATCTAGTTGTCCCATTCTGTTTGCATTAATGTACAACTCAGTGCTAGAGACCAGCAAACTTCTAAAACTTCAGCTTTTAAAAAGGTGATGATCAAGGACACTTGATTAGCAGCACCTGGCTTCTACTTAGCCTTTTCATACCTTTGTCATCTGCAAATGACAAAGAGTGGAAGAGTTCTAGTTCCATTCCCTCATCTACCTACAGTTGAATTTACTTACTTTTAAGAATTGCTTAGCACTGGATGATTTTTACTATGTCCCTGTTAACCCTTTTTTGAATGTCTTCAGGATTGCCATAGTGATGCTAGATGGAGATGTGGGAAAGAGAGGAGGGCGAATAGAGATAGCTGGGGGAATATTTTGTAGCCAAAATGACATTTTCATGTCAAGTACATGAGAATGTCAAGGACACTGTCACCAGCACACGGAGAGACATGGATGGGACACATCCCGGATTGGGAGAGAAACTTGATTGTGGCATGTATAATAGGGGGAAGAACTTTGGATTTTGAACTGGGTAGAAAAAACCCAGGGAATTTAGAGTCGGGTTTTCAGCAGCTGTGCCAATATGACATGCCTAAAAAATCTATACTTTGAGGAACTCTGCCTTGGAATTTTGATTTCATCTGGCCTGTTACTTGGAATCCTGATAGTCCTGATAAGTAAAACCATAAAACTCAAAGACAGTGGACAAGGGAAATGCTGTGGACATAATACACTTGGATATCAGTAAGGCATTTGACAAAATAGACTACAACTAATTTCTTGGTAAGATAGAAAAAATATAAGAGCTATGTCAAAGGTTCAACATAGTGGACAAATCTCATCCATATGGGGTACTTCTTATAGTTGAGGGAAATGCTAGTCCAAGAGACCAAGTTATCTTTTTTTTGCATAGCACTGACTTAAGATTGTTGCAGTTCTTCATGACATTATAAATTTGAAAAATAAAAATAAAATAAATAAATTATACCAGCTCTCAAATCTCCAAAATGAAATGGTTATGTAGCTATGTTCAATTAACATATTTGTATTTCTCTTTCCATTGTTATCTTTTCCACTTAATTTCCACTTCAGCCTAACGTTTGCTTCCTTTATTAGGGTTAGGAATCATTTAATATGTCTTTCACTCTTGCTTACTCCTTCACTACCTTTTGATAAAACTTTATTTTAGAAAGCCAATTTCTCAGTAAACTTTAACACTTTGCCAAGTATCCGGATTTTCACTGCAGTTACTCATGTCTGGCCTTCATGCAGTTCATCCATCATGGAGAGAAAAAGTGACTGGTAGATCTGAGAGGCAGTCTGCCCAGTTGAGAGGCAGCACAGCACAGTGGACCAGCTGAGAAGTACACCCAGAGTGACCCCCAGAAATGGAAGCAAAGGTGGTCAGAGACAAGAGAGCCTGCAGCTGGACCAGAGCAGCAGCCAGGACCCTGTGGCTCAGATTGTGCCCAGAATGGCAGTTCATCAACCCGCTCTCCAATCCAGACAGACAGTCAAGGCAGAGCCAACCAGAAAAGAGCTGAGAGGAGGTGAGCTGAGTCGGTGAGAGACAAGGTGGATATGGGATGCCATCTGGGAAGGAAAATGAGGAGCTGAGTGGCAGGAGGCCAAGGGAGAGTAGAAATAGATGGAGACGGGTACTGGCAGTCAGAGGCCAGCTGGTTGAAGGAACATCATAGGACCAGCTACAGAGCCAGGGCAACACATTGCACCCAAAGACCTAGTAGAACCACAGAAATGGCCAGGCAGGAAAAGCGCAAGAAAGCAAGGAGGAAAACGATAGAAAGCAGAGAGGAAAAAGATAAGTATGGAGCACTTCAAAAAATTTTCTGAACCTCGGGTTCGGTTCAGGAGGTTGCTGGAAAGCCCCCCAGCCCGGCTGTCACCTTTTAAAACAGCCGCGCGGCTTCCCAGCAGTCGCCGAATGCGGAAGTTCGGGTTTGGCGTTCGGCTTCAGGAAGCTGCCTGGCTGTTTTAAAAGGTGACAGCCGGCCTGGGGGGCTTCCCAGCAACCTCCTGAACCCCGAACTTTTGCCGAACTTCCGGGTTCGAGGTTCGGGAGGTTGCTGGGAAGCCCCCCAGTCCGGCTGTCACCTTCAAAACAGCTGCGCGGCTTCCCAGCAGTCGCCGAACACCAAACGCGGAAGTTCGGGTTTGGTGTTCGGCTTCGGGAAGCTGCTGGGAAGCCGCGCGGCTGTTTTAAAAGGTGACAGCCGGCCTGGGGGGCTTCCCAGCAACCTCCCGAACCCCGAACTTTTGCCAAACTTCCGAGTTCGGGGTTCGGGAGGTTGCTGGGAAGCCCCCCAGCCTGGCTGTCACCTTTAAAACAGCCGCGCGGCTTCCCAACAGTCGCCGAACACCGAACGCGGAAGTTCGGGTTTGGCGTTCGGCTTCGGGAAGCTGCTGGGAAGCCGCGCAGCTATTTTAAAAGGTGACAGCCGGCCTGGGGGGCTTCCCAGCAACCTCCCAAACCCCGAACTTCCGGGTTTCACACCATAATCCCATCCATCCCATCCAACCCACTCCCCCCATTCATTCCATAACCATCCACCACATACATATAGCCCCCTTCATTCCAATAATCATAGACATCCATCACTAAAAAGCCCCCAATAAGTTAGCTAAAAACAATTAAAAACATTAAAAACAAGGAAAATGAGCAATAAGAAATATATGGGAATGTAGTCAATCAGCAGTTCTTAACATCATCAGGCAGATGGTGCTGTGTTATGAAGCGATTAAGTTCCAGAAAAGGTCCTGTATAAAAGTCCAAATAGGAGTCCAGTTCCCCAAACGTCCACGTTTCTGGGTAAGATGACCATTGTAATGCTGGCCGCTGCCAGCATATCTCTCCTGGCTCCTATCAATCCCTCTAGTTATTCCTCAATGTCCTCTGCTCTTCTCAAGAGGCATCTCTAGTTCTCTAGATAATCCTCCCCATTCCATGTGTTTGCTGTCTCATAGGTAGTCACTCCGGATTCGATCTTGTATATCCACCTTTTTCTAATGGCCCCTCCGACTCTGGGCACCCCCACCATCTGGCGCTCTGGTGTCCCAGGACCATCCGATTCTATGGTGAAGATCTGGCTGTCTTGCTCTGTTCTCTTAAAGTTAAATCTACTCAGAGTAGCACGGCAAGCAGATGTCTCAAAAGGCAGCGAGTAACAGTAAATGACAGGCAAAAAAGAACAGGCGGCTCTATTTTAGCTGGTGGCCACCATTTTCCAAGCCCCAGCTGATTACCCAGCTGATTACTCAGCAATATCTCTGTGGCGAAAGTAATTAAACCAAACGCCACGGAGCAGGGGGTATCGGGGTCTTCATGGACTGGATGCAAAGGAGAACTTTCTTATGGGAGTTCCTGAAAACTGCCATGCAGCATTTTCCAAAGCTCCACAGTTCCTATGTGAAAGGCAGGCAGGAAGGAAAACACATGCCTCGGGCAACACAAGGTTTTTTTCTTTCTGCTCTTGCTACAGTCCAATTAATAATAATTAAAAGGAAAAAGAACAGGAAACAGGACTTTTGACTGAGCAACCAAGATTGACCCATAGTAATTATACAAGAGATGTACATATCTCGCTATCAAGGCACACATTTGAGATGAATCCCCGCTGCTGCTGCACAGAATCTGGCCACCTGTGCTGTAATCCTGGCCCGCTCATCCCCAAGCAACCACCGGAGATAGGCAACGTCCGAGCAGCCAGGATATCCCTCAATAAGTGGTAGAATATGCTTTCTCCTAATGTCAGTGTAAAAGAAGCATCTCAGGAGCATATGTCCCTCAGTCTCCACCTCTCCTGAGCCACAAGGACAAAATCTTTCAGTGGCTGGAGTTCCCTTGTACTTGCCATACAAAACGGCAGATGGAAGCGCACAGCACCATACAAGAGCAAATGCCTTTCGATGGCTTGCTGACTCTACCTGTCCCAGGTATCTTGCAGGAGCCACAACATATCTAGTGGCATCTGAGGCCAGAAACAGCGGAGCTCTACCCAAGTCCTCCTGCCTCTCGATGTCCTCCACCCTTTGTCACAAGGTCTGTCCTGCTAGATCATAGTTCATCTTGAGTATTAAATCTGGGGAGAAGCCTAATTTGTGAAGATTGAACTCGATGGCCTTAATCCATGAGGAGGAAAATTCATCATGAAGGATTAATGGAGCAAGACCTTGCGGAAAAAAATTAAGCTTTAACCACATATTTAGGGATGCTATACAGATTCTTGCTTCGACTTTTATCAGTCCAGTCTCAAGGCGCAGAAGTACGTTTGAGACACAATGTGGCATCTGGAGAATTGCTCTAATAAATTTGGATTGAACTAATTCTAGTGGTGTAAAGTGTAAAGCTGAAGCTGGTGGTCCAAGCAAGGACCTGTAAAGAAGCTGAGCTAGGGACTTGGACTTAAAAAGCTTGACAGCAGCAGGAACATAATAACCTCCCTTTGTGTGGAAAAAATTGAGAATGGCGCTCGCTGATCTTTGTCCCAAGGCAGCTGCATATTCTCCATGTGCTTTCCCTGAGCCATTGGCCTGAAAGACCACTCCCAGGTATTTAAAGGTGGTTACCTGCTCTATTTTGTGCCCATCAAGATTCCATGAGTAAATTTTTGGCCTTTTTGCAAAGGCCACGATCTTTGTTTTTTCATAATTTATACTCAGGTTATTGTTATTACAGTACTGAAGAAGGGCTCGCAAGGCTCTTTTAAGGCCTACTGGTATCCTGGAGAGGATCACGGTGTCATCTGCATAGAGCAAAAGGGCAATGTTTCGGTCGCCTATTTTGGTGGTGGTGGTGATTTGGTTTATTCAACCATTTTGCCATATCATTTATATAAAAGTTGAAAAGTAGGGGGGGCAGAAAACAAAAGGACCTCCCTAGGGGCATAGGGAACCCCTGGCTTTATTGGACAATGTGACCTGTGACAAGGAGGAAGGGGAATATCTATTCTTTAATTATTTTGCGTTTCTTCAGACAGATAGCGTAGCTGCAGCAGTGTTTCAAAATGGCATCTGTAAGTGATGTACGTTACAAGGCTCGCCCAGAAAGTAATGAACCACATTTTTTTCTTCAACAATTATTTATTGAACACAATGAAACTTACACCCAAAAAACAATGATGTTTCTTCTATACTCCCTATTTTTCCATGTAATCTCTGTTCCATTCTATGACCTTCCTCCAGCGAGACACAAGGGTGTGTATGCCCTGTTGGTAGCACTCCTTGTTCTGATTATGAAGCCATTTCTGCACTGTGCAAATCACCTCTTCCACACTTCCTTTGCTGATTGACAGCTTCAGTGCCAACTGCTGAGCCATTATGCATTGGTCCTCGCGACTGAGCACATCAGCAAGTTGGCCGCCCTGAACGCTGCAATTCTTGGAGCTCTGCTTAACTGACTTCTAATGGCCCTCTGTGCCTAGTGACTAACCGTACATCTGTTGACTGCAGATTCTCCATAAATTGTACATAAATTTTTGTGAATGTTCCCAACAGTTTCTTTCTCCACAGTGAGAAATTCAATGACACGCTGCTTGTAACATATCATTTACAGACACCATTTCAAAACACTGCTGCAGATATGCTATCTGTCTGAAGAAATGCAAAATTTACACAGGCACTCCTGACAATTCAAATAAAGTTTCACATTCGTACCATTACTATAGGCTGAGAAAAAAAAATGTGGTGCATTACTTTGTAGGTGACCCTCATAAAAGAAAAAAAATGACATTGCCATAGATGTACACTATGGAACACACAATCTAGCAGAAGAAATAGATTTTGGACTGAAAAGAACCCAGAACTGGAGAAGCAAGTTGAAAGGACTACCATACTTAGAATCTTTGGGAAATAACAAAACTTAGAGGCAAACTTTAAACTATGTTTATATATCAAAATCTCGCTGCATGAGGGACGTTTGTACGAGATTTTGGTTGCTGCATATGCACAGCAGCCGAATCTCACCACGCCTCCTAGAGCGGCAGAGCCAGCCAGCAGCAACAGCAGTGTGCCGAGCTCTGGCCGTGTGGCTTGCTCTCTGCTCTCCATGCCACAGGGGAGAACGGCATGCCACCAGGCCTGCTGGGTCTCCAGCGCTGTGCTCCCAAAGGCCATGAATCGCTTGGGGTGCCATTGCCTTGCTGAGAGATAGCCATGAGAGAGCACAGAGTAGGCTGTACAGCCAGAATGAGCGATGGGGAAGCGGGTGCGGCTGAAGGTCTCTTACCTGCCTGGGAGGAGAAAGTTCTTCTGCGAAGACCCCTGAGCAGCACCAGCATCAATTTTTCGGCCATTTTCAGCATTTTTTTGCTTCCACATATGCACAAAAATATGCCAAAAATATGCAAAATCACATGCACGCATCCTCTCATGAGATTCAGCTTCTGCACATGTGCAGAAGCCGAATCTTGTCCCAGGAGTGTGTGTGCGCCGAATACAAATCAAAAGGAATACTTTAGTAATCTACATGAACAAATGGTAAAATCAGAACTGGAAAATATTTGCGTAGTGGGAGACTTTAATGCTGTAGTAGTTTCAAGAAAGGATTATAAAACAGGGAAAAACAAAAAGTCACCGAAGGAGAAAATTACCAAAATTATTTTTTGAAATGACACAAGAAATAAATTTAAGAAATACATGGAGAGAAATAAACCAGCAAAAAAAATATCCGTACACATTCTCGTTTTTCAAAAAGTTTTTTTTCTACACACACACATACCATACAATATACTTTCAATTTTCAATACAATACAATATAATATAAATCAACAAGTGTAATCTTTAAAATTTCTTAATTGATATCTAGTTTCAGTATCCATAATTTTTCTTTTACTACCTCCTTGTCTGTTTTGTCACTTGGAATACAAAGATTGTTTTATTTTCTATTAAAATATGTAGGTGCTATTAACTATTAAATTTTATATTGGTTGTTTTCTTTTGCCAAAAAAAGAGTCTAGGCCAGACTTTTTTTGTCCATGTCCACCTAAGCATCTCTAAAATCCTGATGCCCCCTCAACATATAATTGTTACTATTCAAAAAGTGAACTCCTGCTCATGTGGATGAAGCCTAAAAGGCAATTAACTTGGTTTAAACAAGGTTCTAATTGCCCCTATTAAAAATCAAATTGCTCCCCCCATGGGCCGAAAGCTCCATTTTGGGAACCACTGGTCTAGGCCAAAGTGCTTCAATCAATTCCTTATTCTTTACTTATTTCATTCATGTTTCTTAATCCTTATTTGTAAATATATGCCCTTTAAGAAGAAAATCTAATTTTACTTATCTTCGAACAATGAATATCAATTTCATACCCACTATTTCATGCCTTGTAACTAACTCAAACAATACAGGGGAAAAACAAAAATTGCTCCAATTCCAAAGGCTTAAATTACATTAATTTCTATCATTGCTTGTTCATTATGTGTTTTTCATGTTACAACTATATAATTTTAAGGTTTATTCAATCAGTCAAAAATATCAATTTGCAGTAAACGTAATGTAGAGTATTAATGTATAATACTAATGTATAGTATTAATGTATAATACTCAAATATCAATCAATATCACAAATGAAAATTTCCATTGAGCAAAAAATAGTCAAATCAAACATCAACATTACATCACCCGGATGTATCCTCACATTATTTCTATTATCTTATTTCTTTTAGTTTTTTCACTATAGATCTCAATATGATAATCATACCCTATTTCTATTTATTTTTCACTGTAAATTCCAGTGTAATATTCATCCCTATGCGATTTATTTTCACTGTAAATACCAATGTCATATTCATACCCTATTCTGGCACTGGCAACCTATGGTGCCACAACTGGCACATGGAGCCACATCTGCTGGTACATGAGTCTTTGCCCTAACTCAGTTCCGATGTGCATTTGTGTGCCAGCCAGCAGATTTTTGGCTTGCAGAGAGGCTCTGGAAAGGCATTTTTGGCTTTCAGAGAGCCTCTGGGGTTGGGGGAGGGCATTTTTATCTCCCCCCAGCTCCAGGTAAGCCTTTGGAGCCTATGGAGGGCGAAAAACAAGCCAACTGGGCTCACCAGAAGTTGGGAAGCAAACTGTTTCCAGTCTCCAGAGGGCTTCCGGGGGTTGGGGGAAACTGTTTTCACTCTCCCCAGGCACTAAATCATGCATGTGGGCACTCACTCATGTGCGACAGGGTGCACATACTCTTTTGGCACCTGAGGAAAAAAATGTTTGCAATCACTGCCCTAGTCTATTTATTTTTCACTGTAAATCCCAGTGTCATATTCATGCCCTATTCTATTATTTTTCACTGTGCACCCAGTGTAATACTCATGCCCTACTCTATTTATTTTCCACTGCAAATCCCAGTGTAATAATCATATCCTTTTCTCTTTATTCTTTCACTGTACATCCCAGTGTCATAGTCATACTCTTGTTTGTTTTTTCACTGAAAACCCCAATATAGTACTCATGTCCTATTTTATTTCTTTTCCACTGTGTCCAATATCATATTCCTACCCATATTCCTACATTTTTCCACTGTAGATCCCAATATAGTAGTCAACCCCTATTTTTCTCACTGCTAATTACCTTATTGGATATTGCTTTGGATATTGCTGGGAACATGGCGAACTGGAAATGTCAACTTATGAGAATGATGGACATGTGATGCAGCTGGACAAGTATGACCCCCCTCTCTTTCCTGAGAGGGGAGGGATATTGAATGACCCTTGAACTCTGACTAACCTTTGACACTACCATCTAAGAACTTGGCACTTTTGTTACTTGCTGCTGACTGGATTTATTTTAATGAACTGAATTACTGCACTATTACTTATATTTTGTATACTCTATATTTTTTATTTCTATTTTTTTGTGTGTTTTAATCATTAGTACATGTATTCTTAGTTATAAATTGATCTATATTTTAATTAAATTATTGGGTTTTTTAAAATGATGGATAATTGGGGTGGGTGTAGTATGTATGGAGTGAATGATTGGTATGGATGGGATGGGTGGGGTCACAATATGGGTGAGATGAATGGGAACGATGTAAATAATATATTTGGCCTACCCGGCACTGGAGAGGTAGGAGGGAGGGGGGCACCTATCTCTGGGGTGACAGAGGGTCAGGATATTCTGGTGTTGCTGGGGAGAGGCAGATATGGTTGCTCCAGATATTGCGGGTTGCGAGTCCCTCCTGGTGAAGTTGGACTTAGAGGTTCAGGTGGGCTTGTTTCTCACATATCTGCCTCCCAGCTGCATGTCACAAGCCCTGCCTGTGCTACTCGAGGAGGTAGCCGGGTTGGCGGTGGGGTTCCCCAGACTTATTGTCTTGAGGGACTTTAACCTGCTGTCACTCGGCAAAACCTATGGACTGGCATAGGAGTTCATAGCCACCATGGCCCTGACCCAAGTAGTACAGGGTCCGACTCACAAGGGGGGGGGCACACACCTGATATGGTATTCCTCTCTGAGCAACTGAGAAATGGTCTGAGACTAAGGGGCTTAGAAGTGTTGCCTTTGTAATGGTCGGACCATTTTCTACTGCAGCTTGACTTCCTGGCTCCAATCCTCCCCTGCAGGGAGGCAGAACCAATTAAGTTGTTCCGCCCCAGACACCTGATGGACCCAGAGGGCTTTCAGAAGGTGCTTAGGGTTATTCCAGATACACTTGTCCACAGTTCGGCAGAGTCTCTGGCTGAGGCCTGGAACAAGGCTGCAGTGGAGGCCCTAGACTGAATTGCGCTGTTGCGACCTCTCCGCGGCACTAGACCCTGTAGAGCTCCATGGTTCAACAAGGAGCTCCGGGAGTTGAAACACCAGAAGAGACGTCTAGAGAAGTGATGAAGGATCCAAACGAACACTTGTAAGAGCTCATATTAAGACTTACAAATTGGCACTCAAGGCGGAAAGATGCGCGTATCATGCTGCCTTGATTGCATCAGCGGAATCCCACCCAGCCACTCTGTTTAGGATGACCTGCTCCCTTCTTAACCAGGGGGAAGTTGGGGAGCCCTTGCAGAGTAGAACCGTGGATTTTAACATGTTTTTCGCTGATAAAATCACTTGGATTCGGGCGGACCTCGACTCCAATTGGGAAACACAGTCGACTGATAACAATTCAGTCGAGGTGACTGGGGCCTGTACTTGTCCACCTGTCTGGGGAGAGTTTGATCTGGTGACACATGATGAAGTGGACAAGGACATTGGAGCTGTGAGTTCTGCCATCTGTTTTCTGGATCCGTGTCCCTCCTGGCTGGTTTCGGCCATTAGGGAGGTGACACGGAGCTGGGTCCAGGAGATTGGCAATGCTTCTTTGGGGAGGGGGTCCTTCCCAGATCCCTACAAGGAGGCACTTGTGCGCCCTCTCCTCAAGAAGTCTTCCCTGGACCCAGCCATTCTCAACAACTATCGCCCAGTCTCCAACCTTCCCTTTATGGGGAAGGTTGTTGAGAAGATGGTGGCGCTCCAGCTCCCGCGGTCCTTGGAAAAAGCCGATTATCTAGGCCGTCAGCAGTCAGGATTCAGGCCCAGCTACGGCATGGAAACTTCTTTGGTCGTGCTGATGGATGATCTCTGGCGGGCCCGGGATAGCAGTTTGTCCTGTGTCCTGGTGCTTCTTGACCTCTCAGCAGCTTTCAATACTATTGACCATGGTATCCTTCTGTGCCGGCTGGAGGGGTTGGTAGTGGGAGGCACTGTTCTTCAGTGGTTCTCCTCCTACCTCTCCGGTTGGTTGCAGTTGGTGTTAGTGGGGGGTCAGAGGTTGACTTCAAGGCTACTCCCTTGTGGGGTGCCTCAGGGGTCAGTCCTCTCCCCCCTACTATTTAATATCTACATGAAACTGTTGGGTGAGATCATCCAGGGGCATGGGGTGAGGTATCATCAGTACGCAGATGATACCCAGCTGTACATCTCCACCCCATGTCCAGTCAACAAAGCAGTGGAAGTGATGTGCTGGTGCCTGGAGGCTGTTGGGGTCTGGATGGGTGTCAACAGATTCAAACTCAACCCGGATAAGATGGAGTGGCTGTGGGTTTTGCCTCCCAAGGACAATTCCATCTGTCCTTCCATCACCCAGTGGGGGAATCATTGACCCCCTCAGAGAAGGTCTGCAACTTGGGCATCCTCCTCGATCCACAGCTCACATTAGAGAAACATCTTTCGGCTGTGGCGAGGGGGGCGTTTGCCCAGGTTTGCCTGGTGCACCAGTTGCGGCCCTATATGGACCAGGAGTCTCTGCTCACAGTCACTCATGCCCTCATCACCTCGAGGCTCGACTACTGTAATGCTCTCTACATAGGGCTACCTTTGAAAAGTGTTCAGAAACTTCAGGTCGTGCAGAATGCAGGTGCGAGAGCAATCATGGGCTTTCCCAAATATGCCCATGTTACACCAACACTCCGCAGTCTTCATTGGTTGCCGATCAGTTTCCGGTCACAATTCAAAGTGTTGGTTATGACCTATAAAGCCCTTCATGGCACCGGACCAGATTTTTATTTTTTTTTGTAATAAATTTTATTGATTTTCATAAAATGGACAAACAGACACACATACATTTAACATAAAAGGTGGGGTTGTATTTTCCCCTCTTATCTCAAAAGTATAAATTTGAATACAGAAAAAAGAATACATATTTAAATACAATTCATTATTGTAAATGTTAAAAAATAATTTGTTAAACTTGTCATTAAAATTTTTCATATTTAAACTAATTCTAATATAAATTCAAAATTCTTCTCATAATAATTCTTCATATATAAACTAATTCTGATATACTTCTAAAACAAAACTTATTCTAGCTAATTCTATTATAACACATAAATCATGTCCTTGCCGAAACAATTTACTCATTTAATTATTTATTTATCTTAACCTTCTACTGTTTCTTCTTATTTATCCATATATAAACTTTGTTCCATGTTTCATAAAATTCCGTATCTTCTTGATCATTTAAGCGTCTTGTCATCATATCCATTTCAGCGCAATCTAATATTTTTGTGATAACTTCTTCTTCTTTGGGGATATCCTCCCCTTTCCAGTTTTGCGCATATATTATCCTAGCCGCAGTTAAAATATGTATAACTAGATATAAAATTTCTTTCTTATAGGTCTGGTTAGTAATTCCTAATAAATAAAATTCCGGGGTTATTTCTATATCCTGCTTTACAATTTCTTTTATTATTTTTTCTATCCTTTTCCAATAGAGTCTAGCTTTGCTGCACGTCCACCATTGATGGTAGTAGGACCCTATTTCCTTCTTACATTTCCAACATAACGGAGAAGTTTTGGGAAACATTTTTGCTATCCTGTTTGGTGGGAGATGCCACCTATAAAACATTTTAATTTGGTTTTCTTTTAGAGACACTGATTTTGTCATTTTCCAGTTATAGATCCAGACTTTCTCCCATGCGTCTATATCTATTTCTTTTCCAATATTTTTGCACCAACTTATCATGTTATCCTTTAAAGTCAAATCTATGTTTTTATGGGCAATCAAATATTTATAAACTTTCCCTATTGTTTTAGTTTGATTGATGGTTATTAAATTACCTAATAGGTTTTTATTCTTATTAAAAACATAAAGCATGCTATCTTTCTAGTATCTAGATCGAATCTGTGCATAGTGCCACCAATCAATTGTTATCCCTTCTTCTTGTAGATTAGTTCTAGATTTTAATTTCATTTGATCATTTAATAGGTCCTTATATCTTATTATTCTCATTTCCTTTATAGAGTTTGGGTGTATTATTGCTCCTAAGGGGGCAACCCATTCAGGGACAGTCAAAAAATGATTTTTTCTTATATCTTTCCAGACTTCCAACAGATATTTTCTTAATGTATGTCTTTTAAAATATGAATGATTTTTATCCTTATCGTACCATATAAAGGCATGCCAGCCAAGCATGAGATCATATCCTTCTAAATTCAATGTTCTTTTATCCTCTAATGTTATCCAATCTCTAATCCACGTTAGGGCGGCTGCCTGATAATATAATTTCCAATTAGGAAGTGCGAATCCTCCCCTTTCTTTAATATCTTCCAGAATATTTATCTTTATTCTTGCCTTTTTTCCTTGCCATAAGAATTTTTTAACTATCGTTGTTAAGTTTTTAAAAAAGTTTCCCCCTGGATTTATTGGAATCACCTGAAACAAAAACAGAATTTTAGGTAAAATATTCATCTTAATTGTGGCAACTCTTCCCAAAAAGGATATTTTTAAGTTATTCCAAATTTCTAAATCTTTTTAAATTTCCGTCATTAGTTTTATATAATTATCATTTTTTAATGTTATTGTTTTAGATGTTATCCATATTCCCAAATATTTAACCTTTTTAGCTATTTGTATTCCGGAAATGCATTCTAATTTTCTTTCTTGTATTTTACTCATGTTTTTTTGTTATAAATTGTGTTTTACTCTTATTTATTTTTAAACCTGCTACTTTTCCATATTGTTCTATTGTCTGAATTAATATTGGGACTGTTGTTATCGGATCTTTAATTATAAAAGTCAGATCATCTGCAAATGCTTGGACTTTATATGCCTCCTTTCCGACAGTCAAACCTTTTAATTTTGGATCTGCTCTTATTTTTATCAGTAGGGTTCCTAAAGACAAAATAAATAGTAAAGGTGATATGGGACAACCTTGTCGAACTCCTTTGTTTATTTCAAATGCTTCCATTTGTTCATTATTTAATATAATTTTAGTTGTTTGTTTTGAATAGATAGCATCTATTAAATTTACAAATTTAGGACCAAATCTCATTTTATTTAGTTGCATTTTTATAAATGTCCAATTAACGTTATCAAAAGCTTTTTTGGCATCCAAAAACATTAATGATAGTGTTTTTTCAGGATGCTGTTCATAATATTCTAATGTGTTAATAATCATTCTAAGATTATTTTTGATCTGTCTGCCTGGTAAGAAGCCATTCTGATCTTGATGAATTATCCCATTTAAAATTCTTTTTAGTCTATCTGCATATATTGCAGTAAATATTTTATAGTCAACATTTAGTAATGATATAGGTCTATAATTTTTAATTTTTTCTTTTGCTGTTCCTGATTTATGAATTAAAATTATTAAAGATTCTGACCATGATTTAGGAATTCTACCATCTAGTGTGCGTTCATTAAAAATTTCTAACATGTTATTTATTATTATTTCACTTTCTATTTTATACCATTCTGCCGGTATGGCATCTGGTCCAGTTGCTTTATTATTTTTTTGCTTTTCAATAATTGCAAGGAGTTCTTCAGTTGTTATTGGTCCTTCCATATTTGCCTGCTGCTCTTCCGTTAATTGTGGTAATTCAGTATGTTCTAAATATTTAAAGACTTCATCCTCACTGATATTTTCTTTTTTATATAATTCTTTAAAAAAATTGTACTATATTTGCTTTTCCTTCTGTATTATGTTTTATTATTCCATCTTTATCTTCTAGTTTTTTAATTATTTTTTATTGTCTCTGTTTCCTAAGTTTATATGCGAGCCATCTTCCTGGCTTATTAGCATGTTCAAAGTAGTGTTGTTTAGCTCTTTTTATTTTTTCCGCTATTTGGTTTTGGTCTATCAGTCTGATTTTATGTTTAATTACATCAATTTTTCCTTTTAACTCCCTATTCTTTGTATTTTGTTGCGATAAAGTTTCTAATTGTTTTAATTCATTTATTAATTGTTCATATTTTATTTTTTTTCTTTGTTTTGTTTTGCCGTGTAGGAAATCATTAATCCTCTTATGTATGCTTTGGTTGTATCCCATAAATTTTGTGGAGTAGTGTCTAAGTTTTTATTGATTTCAAAAAATATGTTTAATTCTTTCTCGATCCAGTCCTTGTATTTTTTTTCTTTCAAAATATTTCTATTCATCTGCCAATTTAAATATTTTTTATTATTTTTCATATAAACTACTACGGGATTGTGATCTGCCCATGTGTTTACATCTATTTCCACCTCTTTTATTTGTTCTGCAGTTATTTTTGGAGCCCATACCATATCTATTCTTGTCCAAATTTTGTGGGGGTTGGAATAAAAGGTATATTGTCTCTTTTGGGGATGTCTTTCCCTCCAGATATCATTCAATAATAATTCTGTTTTCATTTTTTGAAAGGTAGTAGGTAATAAATTATTATTTTTCTTTTTACTATTTTTCTTTCCCCCCCAAGTGATCTAATTGTCTATTTACAATGGCGTTAAAATCTCCAATTATCAACATATTTTCAATATTTAATTCCATTATTTTTTGATGTAATTGTTTATAAAAAGTCATTTGGTTTTCATTAGGGGCATAAATGGAAACAATAGCAAGAGGTTTGTATTCAATATTAACCTGCACAATCAAAATTCTGCCTTCATCATCTGCAAATAATTGTTTGGAATTTATAGAATTCTCAACATACATCACTACTCCTCTATTTTTTTGGTCTGCCAATGCAGCATACATATTTCCAATTTTAGAATTTAATAATAATTTCCGATTATTCTTTTTTATATGCACTTCTTGTAATATTACAATTTGAGCTTTTTGGTTTTTAATTTTTGAAAACATTTGTTTTCTTTTTCTCGGTTCATTTAAGCCATTTACGTTTACTGAAAAGATTTTCAAATCTTTCAACATAGTCATTTGTAATGTTTTTTGGTCTCTTCAGTTTCGCGCTGAGGTTGTTTTCTTCTGGCGCCTTGGTCCTGCTCTTCTCCTTGAGCGGCAGCCCCCGTGGCTTCCTCCTTCTTTTCTGTCAATTCCTTTGTTGGTTGTTCCAGTTGGCGTATTCCACTACTTTCATAAAAAGTCTCTTGCTTCATCCAAGTTTTCTAATTTGTATCTTTTAGATTGCCAATTTAGTGATAGTCCTTGTGGAATGAGCCAACGGAAAGTTATATTTTCTTTAATCAAAATTCTAGTCAAAAAATGGTAATCTCTTCTGCTTTCTCTGACACTTCTTGGCACTTGTTTTAGTATTTTTACTTCTTTTCCTTTGTGTTGTAATTTTCCAGTTCTTGTCCAATGTAATATATCATCTCTCAAAGCTTTTCTTACAAATTTGATGTGAATTTCTCTCGGGAGATTGTGTCGACGTATGTAGCTAGTTGAAATTCTGAAACCTTCATCGATTTATTTATTTATTTCTATGGGATCCGCCTGGAGGATTCCTCCAATAGTTTCTGCCATAGTTGTCTGTAAATCTTCATCTTTTTCTTCTATTATGTTTTGAAATCTTAGCCCATACGAAGCACGTTGCATTTCGAGATGTGTGATTGATTCATCATATCTTCGATATTGTGTATCAAATCTGTCTTCAAAATAGTCCATTCTCTTCTCCATTTTATCAGTCTTTTCCTCTACTGCCTTCACTCTGTCTTCATTTTCTTTCAAGGTTTGCTGGATTTCCTTCATCTGCTCCTTCATCTCTCCTGTGTCTGCCTTTAATTCAGCCATTTCTGATTTTATGGCTTCTCTTTGCTGATTTGCATCTTCTTGTGATTTAAGCATAAAGTCTTTCATTGCATTTAAAGTCTCTTGTATTGTTCCAAGAGTGGGCTGTTGTGGTTTCTCTTTCTCCTTCTCCTTAGTGAACATAGTTACAGTAAGAGTTTGTTGTGCAGGAGAAGGGTGGGGTGATCCTTGAGGCGATGAAGCAGAAGTTGTCGTTTGTTTTTTGACCGTTTTAGTGTGAGTTGATGTACTCGACATTCTTGGCTTTACGATTATTATTATTATTTATTTATTTATTTATGTTTTATGTTAGTGAAAAGAGAAGAATAGCTATAAATTCCAAACCTGTTCAATTAATTTTCACCAATTTTTTATTAAAATATCACAATAAAATATCGCTGTTAATATAGCTAGAATGTCAATAGGTTTAGTACCAAATATCACAATATCTTTATCTTAATACTCTAAATTCAATATGTAGTATACTGTTTTAATATTATTTAAGCAAAATTACTATTTCAACTATTTTTCAGAGTGAAAAAAAGAGGGAAGAAAAAATAAAACAATTTGAGGAGAGTTTAAAAAAAGAAATATAAAATAAGGAAGAAAAGAAAGTACAGGAATAACAATATGAAAGAGAAAAGGGAAAAGAAGGAGGTAGAGAAAAGAGGACAATCTCAGAAAGAAAAGGGGGTGTCACTAGGAGAGAGCAGGAAACCAAGGATTATTAGCAATGCATATGTTTTAAACTGTTTTCCTTTTACAAAAAAATTAATGCAGCAAAAAGTAAAGAACAAAATACAAATACAATATACTTATGTTATTCTTATAGGTAAAACAGTCCTTGTTGGTTGAAGGTCTGATCAGTTTTCAGAAGAGTTTTGGTGAGGGTTTAACAAAGTCTCGTTAATCCAACAATGCCAATAAAGTTCAAATCTTGTTGTAATTTGTACGATCACAATTTCCCAGTCAAAGTCCAATCCAATTCAAAATTTTAAAATGGAGTAAGTCTTATTTCGCAGCCCAAGACGATGCAAACAATCTCTCCGCTGCAAATCCAACGAAACAGCAAATAATCCAAACGTAACGATCCAAACCCAGACAGTCGGGGGGAAAAAGGGTCTTCTTAGCTTTAGTCTGTCAGTTCATTTTGTTTTTCATTTATTTTGAAATTGCTGGTTTATTTCATTTCATTCTTAAAAGTTAAGGATTAAAACAAAAACACTCTTGATCCCTCCGCTGTTAAAATTAGAGCCCGGGATTCGATATTTGGTATTTACCAAGGGTTAAGGAATTCCAAAATTTGTTAAATTTTATTTCACTTTGCGAATTAAGTCTTTCATAGTCTTATATTGGATGTTTTGTAATTAATTTTCCCTGATTTTAAACGTTCAAAAGTTCAAGTTCAAATTCAATACGGGAAGTGAAAGTAAAGAAAAATAGATCCGGCTACTAATTCGCGCTTGGATACAAATTTTCGGATAACATTCTCCTTCGCCTTGTTTAAAGATACTTTTACTTTCAACTTTCTTTATACTCCGATCTTCTATTTTAACATGGAACAAAAAGGAATTTTTTTTTTTACCTTGGTTTCTTCTTCTCCTTTGTATTCGTTTTTCACTCTGTAACAATTTAAAAATCCTTACTTTCACTGTACTTTTCTTGCTTCCCGTTGGTTTGGGGGGATCGCAATGGCCGTATCCTCTTGGGAACAGAGGATTGGTTCTCCCTGATCCAGAGCTGTAGGGCAGACCGCTGTCTCCGGAGCTTCGGCGGTGGCTCCTCGGATGGAGGGAAGCCCCCTGTTCTAGGGTCGAGCCATCCAGACTCGATCCGATCGCAATTGGCGACCTCTGGAGGGGTGAAAGGAGTCTCGGGACAGAGCCCTGCCCGAGAGACTCCGCTGCGGTCCTGAGCCAGACCAGAAGTCCGGACCAGATTATCTCAGGGACCGCCTTCTGCTGCATGAATCCCAGCGACCAGTTAGGTCCCACAGAGTGGGTCTTCTCCGGGTCCTGTCAACTAAACAATGTCTCTTGGCAGGACCCAGGGGAAGAGCCTTCTCTGTGGCGGCCCCGGCCCTCTGGAACCAACTCCCCCCAGAGATTAGAATTGGCCCCACCCTCCTTGCCTTTTGTAAGCTTCTTAAAACCCACCTCTGCCGCCAGGCATGGGGAAACTGAGATACTCTTTCCCCCTAGGCCTTTACAATTTTATGCATGGTATGTCTGTATGTATGTTTGGTTTTATAATAAGGGTTTTTAACTGTTTTAATATTGGATTGTTATATTTGTTTTTATTATTGTTGTTAGCAGCCCCGACTCTACGGAGAGGGGCGGCATACAAATCCAATAAATAAATAAATAAATAAATACATACATACATACATACATACATAATCCAAATCATAAAAATCCAACTAATTATAAATCACCGAGATTAAAAATTATCTTCTGATAAACATTGTTCAAGTTAGAAAAAGAGAACACTTAAACCATTCCCAAAATAGATCCCCATGAAATAATCATACAATGCAAATATACTTTAAGCTCAAATTAATCATCTATTATGTCCATTTTCTAAAACTTCTTTTATAACTTTATCATTGTCCAAATTTTCCTCCACCTGATTTTCTTATAATTTCAACTTTATAATGTTATTATTATTTCCTCACAATCATATTTTAAAGATGCTTGCTGTCCTTTCTCCCCTTTGTTCCAGTTCTATTTCCATATTCCACATATAACGTGAATCCGTTCTATAACCCATGACTCTACAAATTAATCCTTAAGAGAGGAAAACATTGTAAAATCTTGTAAAATCCTCTTCTTCTAATATCACCACCATTCACCACCATTCAGGAGTCTGATGTAATCCTTCTGTCAGGTGAACAATTAAGACATCTGAGAAAATAAATGAACTTCCACGTCTTATTTCTTTAGCGTAGAGTCATATTTATTAACAGTGCCAAAATAGATTCAATATGCTTCATTCTAACTTAAGATCCCTTAAGATTACATCCAGGTCAAAAAGCTCATCTACCATCCTCACACCCACAAGGACAATCATGTGGACAAATCCAATGCAGATATTTTTAATTCCTTCCTGTGTTCAGTTACTTTAGATTCTGTGTGAAAGAATGTGTGCTACATGGCATATTCTCTCACTTGAAAAAAAAACATTTTTTTTTCTTTTACTGTGTCAGGCCAGCCTTTGAATTCACATTTTTACCTTGGGCCTGATACCTTCTCTGTCCACATTCAAATGAATAAAGAATTTTTACAGATTCACAGACATGGCAGATAAGATGTTTCCCACCATTCAAGGCTAGCAGCTGTTAATCATCCAAAGTCTCCCCCTGAGGTAATTCCTCCAACCAGCAGATATCAATTGTTTTAAAATTCAGCATTCTATTTTCCTTTATATAGTATATTAATGTTTAATCTTTCAGTTATTTATATCAGCTTGTTAAAATAGATATTGATTAAAAAATTAATTCAACAGTCCAATTTAAGAATGAACAAAAATTGGGCTTTACAGCCTTCTTCAAATACTTTCACTATAACACTCGTTTCTTCTTGTCTGCTTCACCTCCATTTCCCCCAGACCTTTGTTCCCATTTACATTTGAAAGATGCTAATTCACTCACCAGCACAATTCTTAATCCACTTCTTCCACTCTCCAGCACGTTTCTTAGTTCCTCTTTCCAGGTGATTCCAATGCTTTCTTAAATACAATCTGTGCATTACGCAGTCACCACCGCTAGGCTGCCTTAACAAAGCTGATTTCACACCACTGCTGGCCAAGGCCCCAAGCTGGTTCTCTGGGGGGTATGCTGACCACAAACCAGATTACTGGTAGAGTCCCCTTCTTCATCTCCCCTCCATGAAGGTTCTGTCCTGGTTCTAAAGGAACCAGGACCCCCGGGTGATGGGGATTCAGGACTCCCCCATGGAGTGCAAGGAAGCTCCATGTTGCATGAGCTTGACCAAGCCCCTCTCCAACATTCTTTTCTAATCCTCATGGTTCATGATCCAGAATTGATATGATATGGATGAATCTGGAATTGGGGCAGGATGTCATAGAAATAGAGATAGCACCTATTGTGGTACGTCCATGCCCTGCACACTTGGTGACAGATCCTGAGGATTGAAAGGTGGTTGCAGGACAGTACCATCTACCTGTGTACCTGGAAGCTGAGTCTGATAGAAAGGACGTCAGAGAGGATTTAGTGTCAGAGGCTGAAAGCCAACCAGGGCCTACTGCACCTCCTGAGGTACACTTGAGTTACTCAAGAGAAGAGTAGAAGCCTCTTCTTGATGCTAGGGCATGCAGGGCTGTTAGAGGGTAGGAGTGACTATGCAAGAGGAGGTCTCTTCATGAATAGAGCTGCAGGCTAATTGACCATGCCCTTAGACTATTTAAGGCTTAGCACATCATGCTTCAGTGTGGAAGTCAACGTCATTCCATTCCAGATTTTTTGTTTGGCTCTCTCTGACATTTTTGTTCAGCTTGTGATTTAAAAATAAGTTTTCCACTCCAGTCCTCTTTGTCAAGAAGAAAACAGGATACTTGTGCCTGTGCTGTGACTATTGGAAACCTAATGCCATCATAGTGTACAACTGGTACACTTTGCCCTGGATCCCAGAACTCATGGAAAGACTCCGATCAGTGACCGTTTTTATGAAGGTACCTACAACCTTGTGCAGATCCATGATGGAGATGAGTGGAAAACAGTGTTTGGAACTTGAGCTGGGGTGGTGCAACAGGTAGAGTGCTGTACTGCAGGCCACTGAAGCTGACTTGTAGATCTGAAGGTCAGCGGTTCAGACCTCATCACCGGCTCAAGGCTGACTCAGCTTTCCATCCTTCTGAGGTGGGTAAAATGAGGACCCGGATTGTGGGGGCAATAGCCTAGCTCTGTTAAAAAAGTGCTATTGCTAACATGTTGTAAGCCGCCCTGAGTCTAAGGAGAAGGGCGGCATAAAAATTGAATGAATGAATGAATGAATGAATGAATGAATGAATGAATGAATGAACAAACAAACAAACAAACAAACTTGGTATGGCCATTTTGAGTACACGGTCTTGTCATTTGAACTAGCCAATGCTCTTGCGGTTTCCCAAAACTTCATGAATGACATTTTCCGGGATTTGTTGGACCAATTTGTCCTGGTCTACCTGGATGACATCATGATTTATTCCACATTCTGAAAAAGTCATTTCCAACATATCCACCAGAACTGTTTCCTGTAAAGTGCGCAGCTGCGCACCCAACAGGAATCTCCCACACAGCATTTTTGAAAGCTGTGCGATCAGGATGCGAAGGGTGGGGAGGAAGGATATGTCATGGCTCTGGCAACACAAGGCTTTTACTTGGATGGCTGTTTCTGCTCTTTCTAGAGCCTAGCCGGCAACGCCCCTCAGCCACCCGATTGGCAACAGGCTGAACCAATCATGGCTACTCCTCTACGAAGAAAGGAGACACTGGGAGAAGGGGCAGGAGGAGAGAAAGCACTTTTGGAATGAAAGTAAAGGGGATGAAAATGTGATCTTTCTCCAAGGGGACCTGCTTCAGGTGACTGTGGCTTTCTCTCCTTCTTAGAAATAGAAGTCCCTTCCAGCAAGCCAGCAACATATTTTACAATCAGTCTGACATCTATACCTGGAAAAATACTAGAAAAAATAATTAAAAAACAGCTCTGCCACTACCTAGAAACAAACAAGATAATAACCAACAGCCAACATGAGTTTTCCAGAAAAAAATCATGCCAAACCAATCTCATATCATTTTTCAACATCATAACCAAATCAGTACACCAGCGTAATGCAATAGACCTAATATACTTGGACTTTTAGTAAAGCTTTTGACAAAGTAGACCACAATCTACTACTCTACAAATTGGAAAAAAATGGGCTAGACAACAACACATGTAGATGGATTAACAGTTGGTTGACCAACCACACACACAATGAGTAGTCCTCAACTGTTCCAAATCCACATGGAAGGAGGTAGGCAGCGGACTACCTCAGGGTTCAGTCCTGGGCCCAGTGCTGTTCAACAACCTAAATGAGGGAATAGAGGGGGAACTAATCAAATTTGCAGATGACACCAAACTGGCAGGGCTAGCCAATATTCCAGTGGATAGGCTCAAAATACAGAAAGATCTAGATAGATTAGTACTGTGGGCTCAAACTAACAAAATGAAATTTAATGTTGGAAAAAGCAAAATCTTACACTTAAGTAAGAAAAACCTAAGAGATGCATACAAATTGAGAGAAACCACATTTAGTAGCAGTGACTGTGAGAGAGACCTTGGAGTTTTGGTGGATAACAAACTAAATATGAGCCAGCAATGTGCAATGGCAGCTAAAAAAGCCAACACAATCTTAAGCTGCATCAACAGGGGGTTACCTGACAAGATTAAGGCGGTATTAATATCACTCTATAATGCCCTAGTCAGACCACACCTAGAGTACTGCATTCAATTTTGGTCACCCCACTACAAAAAGGACATTGAAACTCTAGAGAATCTACAGAAAAGAACAACCAAAATGATATAGGGACTGGAAACCAAGACATACAGAGAGAGGTTGCTGGAACTGGGCAGGCATAGTCTAGCAAAAAGGCATACATCAGAGGAATAACAATTTCATACACTGCAAATAAACTTAAAGAAGAAAGGAAAGAATATAAGTATAACTTAAATAAAATTACAAAATTAGAAACTGTATTACAACAGGATCCCCAAAATAATATATATATAGTACCCAAATACCAATTAAAGAAGCCTTAACAGCTATCCAAAACAAATACAAGCCCCCCAAGTATATCTTAGATCTGACCAACTACTGTCTGACAAATACATACTTCATCTATAACGAACAAAGATATAAACAAATAGAAGGAGCCCCCATGGGATCACCCCTCTCACCTGTCATCGCAAACCTCTACATGGAACATTTTGAAAACAATGCATTGGAGAAATCTAAACACAAACACAAACTTTGGCTGAGATATGTAGATGACACTTTTGTAATTTGGCCACATGGAAAAGAAAAACTGGACAATTTTCTCACACATCTCAATAGCCTACACCCCAAAATACAATTCGCTATGGAAACAGAAGCCAATGATCAACTTCCCTTTCTGGATGTCCTAATCTATAAAAAAACCCAATGGCACCCTAGGACACACCATCTACCAAAAGAAAACCCACACCAACCGTTATTTAAATGCACACTCCCACCACCACCCTTCACAGATCACCTCAGTAGCCAAAACTCTCATCACCAGAACCAAACGCCTAGCTGACCATGATCACTTAAAAACTGAATTGAACAAACTCAAAGATGTATTAATTTCTAATGGATTCGAAAGAAAAACAATTACAAACCTAATCAAAAAAGAGACATCCCCCCAAAATCAAGACCAACAACAGGATAATGGCATCACCCCCCTCCCTTACATCAAAGGCACCACAGACAAAATTAGTAAAATTCTCCACAAACATAATATCAAAACTTCATTTGTCACTAACCAGAAAATATCAAACATCCTAAGAAACCCAAAAGACAAAATCCATCTCAAAAACCAAGGAATCTATGAAATACCATGCAAAACATGTGCAGCCAAATACATTGGATAAACTAATCGAAGAATAAACGCACACATTGCAGAACATAAAAATGCAGTCAAAAAAGAAGAAAAAACTTCCTCCCTTGTCCAGCACATTAAAAAAACAGGACATGAAATTGACTTCGAAAAAACTAAATTACTTTCCAAAACAGAACACGTATATAAAAGAATAATCATAGAAGCCATAGAGATAGAAAAACACCCCCTCAGCATGAATAAACGTGATGACATGTCCCGCCTACCAGAAATTTGGAAACCAGCCCTAAACAAAAAAACATATCATAATCATCACTAAACATAAAATTAACCTGATCCACCAACAGGAACATTAAATAGGGTGGCATGCCCATTTGTGGAAAAACAATAATAAAACATCAACCACTTTTAATAAACACCTAATAAGAAAATACCTATTAAGATCATGGTATAAGATTAAAAAGAAATATTATATAAAAATCCCCCTTTGGCTTTCAACAATGGAGGCCATTATATATCATAATTTAATCGACCCGACAAAATCTGCAACATATAAAGACATTTCACACCCAAACGGACGAATAAAATCTAGAGAAGAATTGGAAATTCAACATATTAAAATTGATTGGTGGACATACAACCAAATTAGATCCAGATATACAACAGATACAAATGGAATAGGCATAGAAAAATCCCTCAACACACTAGACAAAATTCTTTTGAGTCCAGATAAAAAAAATATAACAAAACTATACAATCATCTTTTGGAAAATGATAATCCCGAAGAAATAGTAAAAGAAGCAATGTTAGCATGGGTGAAAAACATAGGTCAAAACATCTATTTAGCAGAATGGGAGAAAACCTGGAACATTACCAGCAAAATTACTCTATCTGTGGCCTACAAGGAAAACTTCTATAAAATTTTCTATAGATGGTACTTGCCTCCCTCAAGAATTGCCAAAATGTTTCCAAAATATGCCCCAACATGCTGGAAATGTAGTAAAGTAATCGGCTCTTTTTACCATATGTGGTGGATGTGTCCTAAAGTACAATCGATGTGGAAGACGATACACAATTGGCTAGTTGAAATTACCGATAAAGAAATAGAATTTACCCCAGAGGGATTTTTACTTGGCATTTGAAAAAAAAAATACCCAAAACAGGTACTATATCTAATTACACACATAATTACTTCTACAAGAATAACTTACGCGCAAATTTGGAAAAGTAAAAATATACCCTCGGAATCTCAAATCATAGAAAAAATATACAGATGTGCGGAACTGGATGAGATGACTAGAGATATTAAGGGAACAAAAGAAAATGAATCAATTAAAATAAGGGAGAATTGGCATAAATGGATTCAAAAAAGATATATGATAGAAGGAATGTAAATCTCAGGTTATAACCGCACTGAATCAATTGAATTACTCATTATAGCGTTAACTATATGTTAACCTAACAACTGTTGTGATTCCGTCTGAGGCTCCTCAGGGAACGGCTGAACCTCTGCCGGCTCCATGCTCAGAGGGGGAGGATGAGGAACAGGAGGAGGAGGAGGAGGCCCAGGCAGACGGGGAGGAGGAATATCAGGCCGAGGGAGAGGGAGAACAGCCTGAGTCCCCCGGGGTGGAGCTCTCCCCAGCAAGCAGCCTGGAGTCCTTAGATGAAAATGCACAAGCCATCATCGATCTCAGGCAGAGAAGAGCAGCACAACGAAGGGGACAATTAGCCAGGTATTTCCAGCCCTAAATAGGCAACAGCTGGGTTTGGGTGTGGTTCTCCCCAGAAAGGCTGAAAAGGCAGACCCACCCTTCCTGTATTGTGGAGTATTATCTTTGGGAGTCCTGGGGCCTGGCTGTGATCTTTGGCATCTCTGATTCTGGCTTGTGGCCTTGAAGGCTGAAACCTTGGGGGGAAAGGCGTGGGTCTTATTCTCTACAGTGGTGTGTGTGCCAGCAAGAAGTCTGCTGTATTGTCTGGCCGTCAGGACTCTGCTGTGAAGCCTCATAGCCTGCCTGTTGGAAAGAACAGGTTTTTCTCTGTGTTTATTTTTCAAACTATAAAGTGCCTTTGCTTTTACCAGCGTGTCTGGCTGTTTTTTCCAGTTGGTGTTGAAGTCTGGGGGCACCCAGACAGAACAACAACTTATCTCTTTTTTACCTCCTGCTCTTTTTTCTTTTTTTTTATTATTAACACATATCAACTGAGATTGATATAAACTCCCAATTTTTTTCCTATTAATTGCATTTGTCTATGTGCTATAAAATTATTAAGAATGTATACCAAAAACGGGTATTGATCTGTAAATAGATGTGTATTTACATGTAACCAAAAACTAAAATAAAACATTAAAAAAAATTTGATTCATTTCTAGTAACAGAAGAGGTAATTTTGTAATAAAATGTTACTTCAAATGGGAACATACTTAACCCTGTGTAATTAAACTTTTTCTTCCAACTATACTTATCATCAGACCCAAAGGATTGTTAATGTGAATCCTGCTGACTTGTTTAGGACAATATTATAATAGTATAAATTTTGGCATTAATTGTAAGACTGTTCAAAAATATTAAAAAACAGGAATGTTTGTTAGGAAATGTAAAGATAAGGCCAGGATTCCTGAACAGCATATTCTAGCAGTTCTTCCAGTACCAGCAACTACAGCACTTGGACGACAGAAATTACCAAAAAAAACCAGCTAAAATTATCAGTGAAAAATTCTTGTCTCTGCAGCACTGATGTTTTACTATGGCTTGGAAACCACTAAGATACCTCCTAGGCAAAGACACCCAAAAGAGGCTTGGGAACCTCGTGTAAGATGCCCACCTTCAGGCTTGGGAACCTGTGCCAAGTGCCCTGGCTATCAGGCGTGACATCTTGGCGATGAGCCACCATGGACCAACACATGTTTAAAGCACTTATTGACTTATACAGCCATTAGAAACATCAATGGGCCTGTTTTCTCTCTCATGCAACAATGCTGCCAAAAACCTCACTTTTCGGACCCTTATTTGAAACCTGGCTCACCCTTCCATTTCCTAACAAACATTCCTGTTTTTTAATATTTTTGAACACAGTCTTATAACATCTTGTGTTCTTTATTTAAAAATCAATGCTACTTATTGAAAAAAGAATCACTTTTACTGCACTTGTATCAAGGGTGCAGTGCAGAAATCACAGGCTGTCCACAAACAGTTGATGACATTTTTCCAATCCTTATATGAAGAGACACCACAAGTAAAATAAGATATTCTTAAAGAAGAGAATCTGCTCTTTCTAATGGTACTAAATTGAAGAGGATTGAAGCTGTCCCACAGGATCAATCACGGCATTAAGTAACAACTTTGAACTCTTATATTTTTTTCAGCAACTTGAAGGAAAGTGCTGCAAATTGGAAGTCCTCATTGCAGCTGTGTACTTAGTACACCTGCCAAAAATCAACCTGAAAGGCCAAGGTGTTTTGAAACTACAGCAGCCTGAAGATTGCTGTAAATTCATTTTCCAGGTTTTTTTTTTCAAAGTTTGAGCCTGGACCATGTAAAAAGTAAGAGGACTAGGTACATGGGGGTTTCCCAGTTTATAAAGCCTTACAAGGTGTGCAGATTCCCCAAATATCTCCAACATACTACTGAAATTGCTGCGTTTACAGCTTCTAGAAGTTGGCCCAAAATATCATTTTTGCCAACTCAGCATTTTGCAACCCTTTTTTGAGGTCTCCTAGAACTCCCAATTTTTAGCCTTTTGAACTAAATTTTTGCACAGCATAGTTTTATATCATAAACTATGTGCCAAATTTCATCAAAATCTGAGATGGTAAGGTGGGGACCCCAGGTCCGCTTGACACGAAATGACCCCATTTATTTATTTATTTATTTATTCATTCATTCATTCATTCATTCATTTATTTATTTAATTTATTAAATTTGTATGTCACCCCTCTCCGTAGACTCGGGGCGAATCACAACAGTAATAGAAAAACAATGTACAATACAAATCTAATAATTAAAACTAAAAACCCATAATTTAAAAAACATGCACACAACATACCATACATAAACAATATAGGTCTGGGGAAGCTATCTCAGTTCCCCCATGCCTGACGGCAGAGGTTGGTTTTAAGGAGTTTATGAAAGGCAAGGAGGGTGGGGGCAGTTCTTATCTCAGGGGGGAGCCGGTTCCAGAGGGCTGGGGCCACCACAGAGAAGGCTCTTCCCCTGGGACCTGCCAAATGACATTGTTTAGTCAACAGGACCCGGAGAAGGCCAACTCTGTGGGACCTAATCGGTCGCTGGGATTCATGCGGCAGAAGGCGGTCCCGGAGATATCCTGGTCCGGTGCCATGAAGGGCTTTATAGGTCATAACCAACACTTTGAGTTGTGACTGGAATCTGATTGGCAATCAATGTAGACTGCGGAGTGTTGGTGAAACATGGGCATACCTAGGGAAGCCCATGATTGCTCTCGCAGCTGCATTCTGCACGACCTGAAGTTTCTGAACACTTTTCAAAGGTAGCCCCATGTAGAGAGCATTACAGTAGTCGAACCTTGAGGTGATGAGGGCATGAGTGACTGTGAGCAGTGACTCCCGGTCCAGATAGGGCCGCAACTGGTGCACCAGGCGAACCTGGGCAAACGCCCCCCTCGCCACAGCTGAAAGATATTTCTCTAATGTGAGCTGTGGATTGAGGAGGATGCCCAAGCTGTGGACCCTCTCTGAGGGGATCAATAATTCCCCCCTGGGTAATGGATGGACTGATGGAGTTGTCCTTGGCAGGCAACACCCACAGCCACTCCGTCTTATCCGGGTTGAGTTTGAGTCTGTTGACACCCATCCAGGCCCCAACAGTGTCCAGACACCGGCACATCACTTCCAGTACTTCATTGAGTGGACATGGGGTGGAGATATAAAGCTGGGTATCATCCGAATACTGATGATACCTCACCCCATGCCCTTGAATGATCTCACCCAGTGGTTTCATGTAGATATTAAATAGCAGGGGGGAGAGGACAGACCTCTGAGGCACCCCACAAGAGAGAGACTTCGGGGTCGACCTCTGACCCCCCGCTAACACCGACTGCGACCGACAAGAGAGGTAGGAGGAAAACCACTGAAGAACAGTGCCTCCCACTACCAAACCCTCCAGCCGGCGCAGAAGGATACCATGGTCGATGGTATTGAAAGCCGCTGAGAGGTCAAGAAGCATCAGGACAGAGGATAAACCCCTGTCCCGGGCCTGGCAGAGATCATCCATCAACGTGACCAAAGCAGTTTCTGTGCTGCAACCGGGCCTGAAACCTGACTGTTGAGGACCTAGATAATTGGCTTCTTCCGAGCGCCACCAATTACAGAGTTTCTTAGGATTTGCAAATTTCTACCGGCCATTCATTCCAGCTTTCGCAGAAGTTGCCTTGCCATTAACTGAGTTACTAAAGACTAGGTCATCCCCTACTAAGCCTACACCCTCTCAGCCAATCATGTGGACGGTGGAATGCCAAAAGGCTTTCGAAAGGCTCAAAAGACTTTTTGCAAAGGAGCCCATCCTGCAACATCCTGAGCCCGAGCGGAAGTTTGTGATCCAGTCCGACACCAGCGATGTGGCAATAGCTGCGGTGCTATTACAAGACAATGGAAGGGGACAGTTGCTGCCTTGTGCATACCTTTCCAAGAAGCTGACCCCCACCAAGAGGAGGTGGGCTATTTGGGAGAAAGAAGCCTTTGCTATATGTGTAGCGCTGGGGACATGGAGGCATTTTCTGGAAGGCAGAGCCATTCCTTCAAAGTGTGGACTGACCATAAGAACCTGGAAGCATTAAAGACCCCATGGAGGCTTTCTCCTAAGCAAGTACGATGGGCCCAATATTTCAGACGGTTCAATTTTACACTGAAACATATCCCAACTGGGAAGAACCTCATTGCTGATGCTCTATCACGAAAACCACAGTACAATAGCAAGAGAGAGGAAGAAGTGCATCCGATCATCCCATGTCTTTCCCTGCATCTTGAAAGTGAGGAGAAAGCTGCACCTGTTGTCACCCGAGACCAGACCAGAAAACAGGTTCCACCTGGGAAGGGGGATTGGGAGAAAAGATTGAAGTCAGTTTTGCCCACTGACCCGTGGTTCAATGATTATAAGGAAATCCTAACACTGAGGGAAGGATTGGCTTGGAAAGGGACCAAGCTGTATGTGCCTGTCAGCCTGCGACTAGATATTCTCCAACGGAGTCATGACTCCAGACTAGGGGGGCACTTCGGGTTCCTGAAAACATTGCATCTGGCTCGGAGACAGTTCTGGTGGCCCAGAATGAGAACAGAAGTTGAAGATTATGTGAGAAGTTGTGCCACCTGTGCCACTAGAAACCGTCGGCCAGGAAATCCCCCTGGATTGCTGCAGCAAGTAGCCAACCCTGGGAAGAAATAGCGATGGATTTCATAATGGAGCTCCCCGAGAGCAAGGGTAACACTGTTATTTGGACTGTCATCGATTTGTTCTCCAAACAAGCCCATTTCATCGCTTGTTCTGGGCTACCCACAGCCAGACATTTGGCTAAGCTGTTCCTAAAACACATTTACAGGAGCCCCCCGCAGAATCATATCAGATCGGGGGGTCCAATTCACAGCCACATTCTGGAGAGAATTCATCCGCACCATTGGTTCTACCCAAGGACTCAGTTCTGCGTTCCACCCTTCCACTAATGGAGCAGCAGAAAGAGCTAACACCCTAGTGGAACAGTACCTTAGATGTTATGTGAGTTACCAGCAGAAATATTGGGCTGAATTGCTGCCTTTTGCAGAAGTAGCATACAATAATTCTGTACACAGTAGCAGGGACTAACTCCTTTTCAGGTTACCAGTGGTCGAGATTTCGTTCCCATGCCAGAACTACTTACAGAACCTCCCTCGTCCATCACGTTGGTGGAGTGGATGGAGAAGCTGAAGAGAGGATGGGAGGACACGAAGAAGGTGCTGATAGAGGCAGCGCAAGCCTACAAGAAACAAGCAGATAAGCACCGATCTCCCCAACTGCTTTTTCGAGTGGGAGATAAAGTTTTTCTGTCTACCAAATACATTCGGTTAAGGATGCCTAGCAAAAAGCTAGGTCCAAAATTCTTGGGGCCTTTTCCAATAGTGAGAATAATCAACCTGGTCACAGTGCAGCTTGCATTACCTAGAATCCTAGGGAGGATCCACCCTGTATTTCACTGCAGCCTGCTTAAGCTGGTGATCAGATCCAACGTTAGGCCACATGCACAGCTGTCCCCTTCCCCTGTAGTAATTCAAGGGGAACCTTATTATGAAGTGAAAAGAATTTTGGATTCCCGCATTTTCCGGGGAACCTTGCAGTACCTAATTCATTGGAAGGGGTATCCTCTGTCGGAGACTACCTGGGTAAAGAGTTGGGATGTCAGTGCTGATAGGTTAGTCAAGCAGTTCCATGAAAATTATCTGAACAAGCCAAAGGGTCCCGGAGGGGGAAGGTAGGATGGTTTGGAACCGTGCAACCCCTAGTCTCAGGGGAGGCCGCCTGTCAGGCCCAAGGTTAATATGTGAATTCAAAGGCTGGCCTGACACAGTATGATAGGGGGGGAAATAAAGTGAGAAAGTGAGAGAATATGCCACATAGCACACATTCCTTCACGCAGAATCCAAAGTAACTGAACACAGGAAGGAAATAGAAATCCCTGCGTTGGATTTGTCCACATGATTGCCCTTGTGGGTGTGGGGATGGGAGATGAGCTTTTGACCTAGATGTAATCTTAAGGGACTTTAAGTTGGAATGAAGCATGTTGAATCCAAATTGGCTTTGTTAATAAATATGACTCTACGCTAAAGGAATAAGACGTGGAAGTTCATTTATTTTCTCAGATGCTTTTTTTTGTTCACTTGACAGTTACAACCTCTTCAAGAAAAGCAGGTCAAACAAGAAAGGAGGTGGAGTTGCACTACACATAAAAGACCATTACACTACCACAGAACTATATCCAACCAAAGAAGATAACCCCCTAGAAATCATATGGGTTAGTATAAAAGAAAAGAAGTGCAAAACTACAATTGGAGTATACTACAGACCACCAAACCAAACAGATACAATGGACAACCTCTTTGCAAGTCAACTAACAGAAATATGCAACAAGCACAGCACAACAATAATGGGAGACTTTAACTACCCTGACATTAACTGGAAAACAAACTCAGCACCAAGTGGAAAGTCTGATAGATTTCTCACCAGTCTCACTGATAACTTTCTAACCCAAAAAGTGGAAACAGGAACCAGAGGGACTGCAATACTCGACCTAATATTAACAAACAGGGAAGAAATGATAGAGGGAATTGAAGAAGGGACACTGGGTGAGAGTGACCATGTCATCCTCAAATTCAACATATTACAATCACCAACTGCTGTACCCAACACCACTAGAGTCCCAGACTTCAGAAAAGTGGACTTTAACAAGCTCAGAGTGAACCTGGAAAAAAAACCCTGGAAGAAACTTCTAAAGGGGAAAACCACACAGGCAGCCTGGGAGGCCCTAAAAAACAGTATCATAGATGCCCAAAACAATGCAATCCCCATGAAAAAGAAAAACAGGAAACCCAAAATGAAACCAGCTTGGCTAAACAAAGAACTCGCAGACAACATAAAAGAAAAAAAAGCCAGATACAAAAAATGGAAACAAGGATCATAACCAAAGCGGAATATCAGCAAACAGCCAAAACCTGCAAACAAAAAATAAAAACAGCAAAGGCCCAACACGAACAATACCTTGCAACGAAAGTCAAAGACAACAGAAAAAGTTTCTTCCAGCACATAAACAACAAGAAGAAAATCAAGGAAACAGTCACTACCCTAAAAAATGAAGACGATAATGAAATCACAGACAACAGAGACAAAGCACAGCTGCTCAACACCTACTTTGCATCAGTGTTCACACAAAATGGGACCACCTGCCAACCAACCTGCAAGTCTGCAACAAATAGCCCCGGAACAGAACTCAACATAAACAAAAACACAATAAGGGACTACCTGTGGGAGTTCAATGAGTACAAATCACCAGGGCCAGACAGACTTCACCCCAGAGTCCTAAAAGAACTGGCAGACACTATTGTGGAACCACTTCTCCTCATCTATCAAAAATCCTGGACCATTGGAGACCTTCCAGAAGACTGGAAACAAACTGACGTAGTCCCGATACACAAAAAAGGTAAAAAGACTGACCCAGGCAACTACAGACCAATCAGTCTGACTTCTATACCTGGAAAAATACTGGAGAAAAAATTTTAAAAACAACTTTGCCACTACCTAGAAACAAACAACATTATATCCAACAACCAGCACGTGTTTGTCAGAAACAAATCATGCCAAACCAACCTCATATCATTTTTCAATACCATAACCAAATCAGTAGACGAACACAACACAGTAGACCTCATATACTTGGACTTCAGCAAAGCTTTTGATAAAGTTGACCACAACCTCCTAATCCACAAATTAGGAAAAAATGGGGTAGATTACAAAACATTCAGATGGATAAACAATTGGCTGTCCAACCGCATGCAACGGGTTGTCCTCAATGGTTCCAAATCCACATGGAAGAAGGTAGGCAGTGGGGTACCACAGGGTTCCGTCCTGGGCCCTGTACTCTTCAATATTTTCATCAATGACCTGGACAAGGGAGTAGAAGGGGAACTAATCAAATTCGCAGACGACACCAAGCTGGCAGGGGTAGCCAACACCCTAGAGGACAGGCTCAAAATACAGAAAGATCTAAACAGATTATCACTATGGGCCCACACTAACAACATGATGTTCAACATCGACAAGAGCAAAGTCCTTCACCTTGGTAAAAAAAAAACCTAGACACACATACAGCCTGGGAGAAACTCCACTTAGCAGTAGTGACTGCGAAAGAGATCTTGGAGTCTTGGTGGATAATCAACTAAACATGAGCCAGCAATGTGCAGCAGTGGCCAAAAAAGCCAACACTATCCTAAGCTGCATCAACAGGGGGATACACTCCAAAACCAGGGAAGTATTAATACCACTCAACTACGCCCTGGTCAGACCACATCTGGAGTACTGCATCCAGTTCTAATCACCACACTTCAAAGAGACATTGAAACTCTGGAGAAGGTGCAGAAAAGAGCAACCAAAATGATTATGGAACTTGAAACCAAGACTTACGAAGAGAGATTGCGGGAACTGGGCATGGATAGCCTAGAGAAAAGGAGGGCCAGAGGGGACATGATAGCTGTATACAGGTATATGAGGGGTTGCCACAGAGAGGAGTGGGCCACTCTATTCTGCAAAGCACCAGAGGGCCGGATGAGGAAAAACGGCTGGAAGCTGACCAAGGAGAGATTCAACCTAGAAGTTCCCAACTCTGGACACTTTCAAGAGGAGATTGGACTGCCACTTGGCTGGGGTGCTTTAGGATTCCTGCTCAGGCAGGGGATTTGGACTTGATGACCTGCATGGTCCCTTTCAACTCTAACAATAAATAAATAAATAAAACCTCCCCACTAGGGTCCCTCAATGCTAATATACATGATTTTTCTTTCCTTTTCTTAAAACATCTTGCCATTTGTTGCATTGATTTTGTCCCCCAGCTCAATATTTTTTGTCACATTGTCATTCTCATTTTATTCCATTGGATCTCATCATACATTTTCAATTGTTTCCTTTTCAATTTCAATAGGATATAACATTCCCTACTCTTAGTTAAACTCAACTGCTCTTGTATCAAATTTATTTCCCTCATCTTACTCTCCCTTTCCTTACCCCACCTCTTTCTGATATCTACTTGCATACATATCCATTGCCCCCTCATATAAGCCTTACATGCATCCCAAAAAATTGATTGTTGAATATCGCCCACATCATTAATTCTAAAATATTCACATAACTCTGTCTGTAGTTTATCTTTATCCTGTTCATTAGAAGTTACAACTGCATTATATCTCCAAATTCTTTGATTACATTCCTGACATATTTCCAATTCTGCCAAATAGTGGGGCATGATCTGACAACCAAATACTTTTTATATCTATTTTTTTAACTTGGATATTGCCCACCCTATTCATTAATATATAGTCAATGCAACTAAATGTATGATATCTTGCTGAATAGTAAGTACCTCTATTTGGTATATCTGCATAGAGATCCACCATATTAAGTCTATTTAAATCTAACATCCTGCTATTTCTGATCTCATTTGTTAATTGCATATTAAAATCTTCTGCAAAAAACATTGTGCCCTCCATAAAGTTATCCAACTTTCTCTTTGTGTTTATTATAAATTGTTTTCTTTTCGCATTTGGGGCATAAATTGCCGCCAATGTCAATTTCTTTTGATTTATTTTCCCTTTAACAAACAACCACCTCCCTTCTCTATCTTTCTGAACTCCAACCTCCTCAAATAAAACCCTCTGATGAATAAGAATAACAGTACCTCTACTATTTTGCATTCCTCGAGATTCATATGCCCATTTCCAATTTCTATCATTAACCAATTTATCCCTTTATCGTCTTTTATGCGTTTCTGTCAAAATCATAATATCCATCTTACTTTGCTTAGCCATCTTCAATATCTTTTAATGTTTCAATTCCTCAATAGCTTGGGTATGAGGTTGTCAGCATTTGGGACTCCTGGTGGATGAAGAGCCAGTTCCAGTACCTCATCAAGTGGAAGGGGTAAGGGTTGGAGGATTTCACCTAGGAGGATTCAAACTCTGTTCAAACTCTTGACATGTGAATTCCATGAACAATTTCGATCGTGACCGCATCCAGACCAACAGACCCAAGGGAAGGGCCCTGCAGTGAGAGATAGTGTTGTGACCCATCCACATCCCGCACAGCTGGTCAAGGATCCCGAGCATCGAGAGGCAGTTGTGGTGCAGTACCATCAGCCCATGCACCTGGCAGCCAAGTCCGATAGCAAGGAGGTTGGAGAGAATTTGGTGTCAGAGGCTGAAAGCCAACCAGGGCCTTCTGCACCTCCCTAGCACCAAATATTTGGGCACACCACAATCCTGTAACATGTAAAATGAACAGAAATACAAAGGAAATGGAGATGGTATCAGGCCTGGAACCATCTTGTATCTTTTTGTATTCAGGCCTGCCACTTTTTCGGCTGTATGAAAACCAGAGGAGGGATTATATGGATTAGGTGATATATAGTAGTCTAAACAACATTTTTTCCAGAAGGTTAAGGCCCTTGTGCCTGGAAGCTGTGAGGAAATGATGGAGAGGCATCTTCAGTTTTGGATGGTGCCTGATTGGATTGTGTGATTAACACGTGGGTGCTGGGCAGGGACTTGAACTTTTGTTTGGGTGGAGAAAACCTGGAAGCTTTCAGATTTGGGTTTTCTTAGATGTTGCCAACATGGAATCTGAAGATTACGCATGCATCACAGACAGCTATAGATGCCTCCACAAAGAGCTCCCAAATGTAGATTTGAAAAGTTGGAAAATAACCCTAACCCCCCCCCCCTTTAAATTCCTTAAATGACAGAACTGAAGAGCAATTAAAGCACAAGATAAATGTTGAAAAGGGAGGATGCATTCTAGCTTTCGCTATCGGCAAAAGTGAGTAGAAAATATCAGAACAAAGATGGCAGAGGGAGGAGCTCTAAGCCCCAGGGGAAGCATTGAAGCAAAATTAGATAAATTGCTTCAAATATTTGGATCTCTGGAAGAATTTAAAGCTGTTGAAGAACAAGCAGAATTTTTTTTTAAAAAAAATAGAGAGGCAGGAGAAAAGCCAAGCCGAAGCCCACAGGCAGCATAATTACAGACTTACTAATTTAGAGGATCATTAAATGAGACGAAACCTGCGTTTGCATTTGCATGATTTTAAACAAGGTTTTGGGGCAGGATTGAAATTGGATGAGGCACTCCATGATTAGTTAAAAATGAACAGAATTTAAATTAATTTGGAGGGTATAGAAAGGGTTCACTGGAGTGTTCCATGTAGAAATCCGGAGATGCAAAGAGATATCATCATGGCGCTGGCAAGCAAAAGGAAAGCAGAAATGATCTATAAAACACTTGAAAGGCAGCACTGGCTTCAATCAAGATGGAAATGAGATAAGAGTTCTCAGAGATCTCTCCTGGCAAACCGTGCAGGAGAGGGCCGTGTTACACCCAATAAAAGCCACCTTGTAGGAGCAGAGGAGAAAACCGAGACTGCAGCCTGAGAGGAAAGCGAAGAAGTGAAGAGTTGAAACTAATTCTGTCTCTTCTCTTTGGAAATGCTTTGGAAAAAAATTTCTATTGTTTTTTTAATTCTACTCTCTTTTATGGGGGAAGGGATAAGCATAAAGTAAAAGGAGGTATTCCTCAATGGTAAAATAAAGGAGGATGGGGGGGGGTTTCTAAAAAAAAGTGGTTGTAAGTGGAGCTCAGAGATCTGGGAACATAATCAAGATGGGTGCCTTGATGAAGGACAAGGGGAATTCTTATCTTCCCCCTCTCCCGGGGGTGGGGAGAGCATGGGGGAAGGCACTTTGGGGGGTGAGTAGGGTGAGGAAAGGGAAAATAAGTAAACTAAGAGCAAAATAAAAAGGGGAAAGGGTTAAATTTATATATTATGAGTGATTGTGTTATAATGGTTTTAAATGTGAATGGTTTGGGATCAGATTTGAAATGCCATAGAGTATTAAGGATGGCTAAGGAAAACAAGGTGGATATTATGGTTTTGATAGAAACACATAAAAGACATGGAGAAAGGGACAAACTGATCAATGATAAAAATTGAAAATTGATATATGAATCTCATGGTATCCAAAATAGTAGAGGTACTGTGATTCTTATTCACCAGAGGGTCTCATTTGAGGAGGTGGGAGTTCAGAAAGATAGAGGAAGGAGGTGGTTGTTTGTTAAAGGGAAAATTATTCAAAAGAAATTGACATTGGCGACAATCTTTGCCCCAAATGTGAAAACAAAACAATTTATAATAAACACAAAGAGACAATTTTATGGACAATTTTATGGAGGGCACAACATTTTTGGCAGGAGATTTTAACATGCAACTAACAAATGGGATTGGAAATAGTAGGATGCTACATTTAAATAGACTTAATATGGTGGACCTTCATGCAGACTATCAAATAGAAGTACTTATTACAGAGCAAGCCAAAAATCAGCTGGTCAGCGCACACTACTCAACACATTCTTCTCATCTGTTTTCACTGCAAATAATGAACTGCAGACAAACTGAAAATCAACAAACCTATATCACAGCTGCAGAAAACAGAATTGGAACAAAATAAACATTAATAAGGTGGTAATAAGAGACCACCTCTTGGAATTCAATGACTACAAATCACCAGGACAAGATGGACTACACCCCCGAGTCCTAAAAGAACTAGATGTCATCGTTGAACCACTGTACCACATCTTCCAAAAATCCTGGCTCACAGGAGAACTATCGAATGATTGGAAATGAGCTGATGTGGTCCCCATCTATAAAAAAGGCAAAAAAACAGACACATGAAACTATAGACCAATCAGTCTACCACCAATACCTGGGAAAATACTAGAAAAAACAAGAAACAGATCTACCACCACATAGAGACAAACAACATAATAATCAACAGCCAACATGGGTTTGTCGGGAACAATTCATGCCAAACCAATCTCATTTCATTCTTCAACACTGTGACCAAATCAATTGACAGCATAATGCAATGAACTTAGTATACCCGGACTTCAGTAAACCATTCTGCAAGGTGTACCACAATCTACTATTCTGCAAATTAGAGAAAAGCAAAACAACCAGGTGGATTGACAACTGGCTGACCAACCACATCCAATGAGTAGTTCTCAATGGGTCCATATCCACATGGAAAGAAATAAGTGGCAGGGTACCACAAGGATTAGTCCTAGGTTCAGTACTCTTTAATATATTCATCAATTATCTAGACAAGGGAGTGTAATTAAATTTACAGATGACACCAAGCTGGTAGGAGTGGCCAATACTGCAGAGGAAAGGCTCAAGATACAGAGGGATCTTGACAGACCAATACAGTGGGCTCAAACAAACAAAATGAAGTTCAGCACAAAGAAAAATAAAACCCTACACCTAGGTAAGAAAAACCCAAAACATACATACAAACTTGGTGAAACCACACTGCAGTAACTGTGAGAGAGACCTTGGAGTCTTGGTGGACAACCAAATAACTATGATCCAGCAATGTGCAGCGACGGCTAAAAAAGCCAACACAATTCTGAGCTGCATCAACAGAGGGATACACTCCAAGATAAGGGAGGTACTAATACCACTCTATAATGCCCTACTTAGACCACACCTAAAGTAGTGCATTCAGTTTGGTCACCTTACTACAAAAAAGCCATTGAAACTCTAGAGAAAGTGCAGAAGAGAGCAAACAGAATGATAAAGAGACTGGAAACTGAAACATATGAGGAAAGGTTACAGGAACTGGACATAGATAGTCTAGCAAAGAGGAGGTGGGGGGCACATAATAACAGTCTTCAAATACTTGAGGGGCTGCCACAGAGAGGAGGGGGTCACATTGTTTTCCAAAGCACCAGAAAGCCAGACAAAAAGCAAACAGATGGAGCTGACCAAGGAGAGATTCAACCTGGAAATAAGGAAGAACCTTCTGATGGTGAGAACAATCAACCAGTGGAATGGCTTGCCTGTGGAGGTGGTGAGCACTCCAACATTACAGACTTACAAGAAGAGATTGAACTGCCATTTGTCTGGGGTGGTATAGGGCAGTGATGGCAAACCTTTTTTTCCTTGGGTGCCGAAAGAATGTGCACGCACGCTATCGCACATGCGCGAGTACAGACACCCATAATTCAATGCCTGGGGAAGGTGAAAACAGCTTCCCTGACCCCTGGAGGCCTTCTGGAGGCCAGAAATAGCCTGTTTCCCAACTTCTGGTGGGCCCAGTAAGCTTGTGTTTCGCCCTCCCCAGGCTCCAAAGGCTTCCCTGGAGCTGGGAGATGGTAAAATGTCCTCTCCCATCCTTCTGAAGGCTTTTTGGAAGCCAAAAACCCCCTCCCAGAGCTTCTGTGTAAGCCAAACATGAGCTGGCAGGCACACACATGCATGTTGGAGCTGAGTTAGGGCAACGATTCACGTGCCAGCAGATATGACTTCGTGTGCCAATAGGCAAATTTGGTAATGTAGCAGGATTGAAAATAAATAAAGAAAAAGCAAAAACGTTGAACAATTGAAGAAGTGGGGAAAAATGGGGATTTTAAGAGCAAAAAAAATTAGATACCTGGGAATATGGCTGACAGCAAAATGTACCATCATAAAGAAAGACAACTAACTATAATAAATTGCTTAAGCAAGTGCAAAAAGACTGACTGCGACCAACCGGAGAGGTAGGAGGAGAACCACTGAAGAACAGTGCCTCCCACCCCCAACCCCTCCAGCCGGTGCAGAAGGATACCATGGTCGATGGTATCGAAAGCCGCTGAGAGGTCAAGAAGCACCAGGACAGAGGATAAACCCCTGTCCCGGGCCCACCAGAGATCATCCATCAATGCGACCAAAGCAGTTTACGTGCTGTAAATATGTCTGAGCAGTAGCACAGGGTGTATTGGTAGATCACAGATTAAACATGAGTCAAGAGTGTGAAGCAGCTGCAAAAAAAGGCAAAATTAACCCTGGGCTGTATCAAGAGGAGCACACATGAAGTAATTATTTCTCTCTACAGTACTTTGGTATGACCACACTTGGAATACTGTGTTCAGTTCTGGGGGTCACAATTTAAAAAGGACATTGATAAAGTAGAGCAAGTTCAAAAGAAAGTTACAAGGATGGTGAGTGGTCTGGAAACCATGTTCTATGAGGAATGGTTAAAGGATCTAGGGATGTTTAGTCTGCAAAGGAGAAGACTGAGAGGAGACTTGATAGCTGTCTACAAATATCTGAAGGGTTGTCACAGAGCAGAGGGATCAGAATTGTTCTCATTAGCACATGGAAGGACTAGAAACAATGGAATGAAACTGCAATGGAGTAGGTTTAGATTAGATATCAGAAAAAAACTTTCTAACAGTAAGGGTGATAAACCAGTGGAACAGTTTGCCACAGGAGGTGGTGAGCTCGCCTTCACTGGAGGTCTTCAAACAGAGACTGGACAGTCATCTTTCTGGGATGGTTTAGTAAATCCTGCATTGAGAAGGGGGTTGGACTCGATGACCCTGGAGGTCCCTTCCAATTCTATGATTCTATGATTAAAAGTGAGTAGAAAACAAGAGAACAAAAAAAAAAGATGGTGGAGGGCAGAGTTTTAAATCCCAAGGGTAGAATCAAAAGGAAATTAGATAAATTGCTGCAGATGTTTTGTCCATAGAGGAGAGATTTATAGCTGTTGAAAATGTTTTGGAGAACTTTGCTAAGGATGTGCAAGTAGTTAAAAAAGGGTCAGAAGAGCAAGCAGAAAAAATAGAAAAAATACAGAAGGAGGTAAAAAGCCAAGCTGAGATGGTGAATGAAGTATACAGACAGCATAGTTATAGACTGAATAATTTAGAGGATCATCAAAGGAGATGAAATCTTCAATTGCATGATTTTAACAAGGTTTTGGTGCAGGATTGAAATTGGCTGAGGCAGTCCAATATTGGTTAAAAGTGAATGGAATACAAATAGATCTGGATGATATGGAAAGAGTGCATTGGAGTTTTCTACGTAGAAATCCGGAGAGGCAGAGAGATATCGTGATTACACTTGCAAATGAAAGGAAAGCTGAAATACTTTATAAATATCTGAAATGTAGCACTGGACTCAATCAAGATGGAAATGAGATAAGAGTTCTTAGAGATATCTCCTGGCAAACCTTGTAAAACAGGGCTGCTTTACGTCCAATTACAAGCCACTTTATTTATTTGTTTGTTTGTTTGTTTGTTTGATCTGTATTTATTTATTTATTTATTCATTTATTATTTATTATTTAGATTTGTATGCCACCCCTCTCCGCAGACTCGGGGCGGCTCACAACAAGTGAAAAAAACGATCTACAACAAATCTAAATTACTGTTTAAAAATATTTAAAAGACCCCATATTCTAAACACACATACATACAAACATACCATTCATAAATTGTCTGCCCGGGGGAGATGTTTCAGTTCCCCCATGCCTGACGACAGAGGTGGGTCTTAAGGAGTTTACGAAAGGCAAGGAGAGTAGGGGCAGTTCTAATCTCCGGGGGGAGTTGATTCCAGAGGGCCGGGGCCACCACAGAGAAGGCTCTTCCCCTGGGGCCAGCCAACCGACATTGTTTAGTTGACGGGACCCGGAGAAGGCCCACTCTGTGGGACCTAATCGGTCGCTGGGATTCGTGCGGCAGCAGGCGGTCTCGGAGATATTCTGGTCCAGTGCCATGAAGGGCTTTAAAGGTCATAACCAACACTTTGAATTGTGACCGGAAGTTGATCGGCAACCAATGCAGACTGCGGAGTGTTGGTGAAACATGGGCATACCTAGGTAAGCCCATGACTGCTCTCGCAGCTACATTCTGCATGATCTGAAGTTTCCGAACACTTTTCAAAGGTAGCCCCATGTAGAGAGCATTACAGTAGTCGAACCTCGAGGTGATGAGGGCATGAGTGACTGTGAGTAATGAGTCCCGGTCCAGATAGGGCCGCAACTGGTGCACCAGGCGAACCTGGGCAAACACCCCCCTCGCCACAGCTGAAAGATGTTTCTCTAATGTGAGCTTTGGATTAAGGAGGACGCCCAAGTTGCGGACCCTCTCCGAGGGGGTCAATAATTCCCCCCCCAGGGTAATGGAAGGACAGATGGAATTGTCCTTGGGAGGCAAAACCCACAGCCACTCCGTCTTATCCGGGTTGAGTTTGAGTCTGTTGAAACCCATCCAGGCCCCAACAGCCTCCAGACACCGGCACATCACTTCCACCGCTTCATTGACTGGACATGGGGTGGAGATGTAAAGCTGGGTATCATCAGCGTACTGATGATACCTCACCCCATGCCCTTGGATGATCTCACCCAGCGGTTTCATGTAGATATTAAATAGCAGGGGGGAGAGGACCGACCCCTGAGGCACCCCACAAGGGAGAGACCTCGGAGTCGACCTCTGGCCCCCCACTAACACCGACTGTGACACACCGGAGAGGTAGGAGGAGAACCACTGGAGAACAGTGCCTCCCACCCCCAACCCCTCCAGCCGGTGCAGAAGGATACCATGGTCAAGAAGCACCAGGACAGAGGATAAACCCCTGTCCCAGGCCCGCCAGAAATCATCCATCAACGCGACCAAAGCAGTTTCCGTGCTGTAACCGGGCCTGAAACCCGACTGCTGGGGACCAAGATAATCGGCTTCTTCCAAGGACCGTTGGAGCTGGAGTGCCACCACCTTCTCAACAACCTTCCCCATAAAGGGAAGGTTGGAGACTGGCCGGTAGTTATTAAGTATGGCTGGGTCCAGGGAAGGTTTCTTGAGGAGGGGGCGCACAAGCGCCTCTTTATAGGATGATGGAAAGGATCCCCTCCCCAAGGAAGCGTTGATAATCTCCTGGACCCAGCTCCGTGTCACCTCCCTGCCGGCCGAGACCAGCCAGGAGGGACATGGATCCAGTAAACAGGTGGCGGAACTCACAGCTCCAATGGCCTTGTCCACTTCATCAGGTGTCACCAGATCAAACTCTTCCCAGACAGGTGGACAAGTACGGGCCCCAGTCACCTCGACTGACTCGTTATCAGCCGACTCTGTTTTCCAATTGGAGTCGAGGTCCGCCCGAATTTGAGCGATTTTATCAGCGAAAAACATGTTAAAGTCCTCGGCACTACTCTGAAAGGGCTCCCCAGCTCCCCCCTGGTTAAGAAGGGAGTGGGTCACCCTAAACAGAGCGGTCGGGCGGGATTCCGCTGATGCAATCAAGGTGGCATGATACACGCATCTTGGCGCCTTGAGCGCCACTTTGTAAGTCTTAATAAAAGCTCTTACAAGCGTTCGATCGGATTCAGACTTGCTCTTCCTCCATCGCTTCTCTAGACGTCTCTTCTGGCGTTTCAACTCCCGGAGCTCCTCGTTGAACCATGGAGCTCTATGGGGTCTAGCGCCACGGAGAGGTCGCAAAGGCGCAATCCGATCAAGAGCCTCCACTGCAGCCTTGTTCCAGGCTTCCGCAAGAGACTCCGCCGAACTGTGGATGAGTGCATCTGGAATAACCCCAAGCGCCATCTGAAAGCCCTCTGGGTCCATCAGGCGTCTGGGGCGGAACATCTTAGTTGGTTCCGCCTCCCTGCGGGGAAGGATTGGAGCCAGGAAGTCAAGCCGTAGTAGAAAATGGTCTGACCATGACAAAGGCAATGTTTCTAAGCCCCTTAGTCTCAGACCATTACTCAATTGCTCAGAGAGGAATACCATGTCGGGCGCGTGCCCTCCCTCATGAGTCGGACCCTGTATTACTTGAGTCAGGTCCATGGCTGTCATGGTGGCCATGAACTCCTGTGCCAGTCCAGAGGCTTCGCCGAGTGACGGCAGGTTGAAGTCCCCCAAGACAATAAGTCTGGGGAACTCCACCGCCAACCCGGCTACCTCCTCGAGCAGCACAGGCAGGGCTTTTGACACGCAGCTGGGAGGCAGGTACTTGAGAAACAAGCCCACCTGAACCCCTAAGTCCAACTTCATCAAGATAGATTCGCAACCCGCAATCTCTGGAGCAATGAGTCTACGTAGGCAAAGGCTCTCCCTGGCTATAATAGCCACTCCTCTCCCCCCCCTTCCCTGGGGTCGAGGTTGATGCCATATCTGAAACCCAGCTGGGCAAATTTCAGAGAGAGGAACTCCTCCCTCTGGGCCCAGCCAGGTTTCAGTAATACATGCCAGGTCGGCCTCCTCATCCAGGATTAGATCCCAGATGAGGAGAGCTTTATTTACCACCGACCTGGAATTAAGCAGCAGCAACCTGAGCCCAGGGCCAGAATTACACTCCTCACCAGTACCCAAGGTTGGGCTCACAGAGCCAGAACAAGGGATCGTTATTACGCAACGATCCCTCGTTCCCCTGGAACAGCTAACTCTGTGGCCCCCGCCATATCTGCCTCTCCCCAGCAACACCGGGATGTTCTGACCCTCTGTCCCCCCAGAGATAGGTGCCTCCCCCCCTCCTGCCTCTCCAGCGCCAGGTGGGCCAACTATTGTATGTTTCAAAGTGAAGTAATTCACTGGGCTATTCCTGCCGCTGTTTTGGTGTTTCAAGGAAATGAGATGCTTAGAGCACATACATTAGAGGAGGGAAAAGCGTTATTGCAGCAGTTGGGTATTGAGTTCAGAAAAGCTGGGGCAGCTGGAGGATTACAAGGAGCAGAAGGAGGAGCAGAAGCGGCTCCTGATTCTAGCAGCTGTGGTACCATGGATGAAGAGGAAAAGCAAAGAGAGGAGCAGCTGAGAGTATTGGTCCCACAAGTTGAGGCCCTGAGAAAGGAGCAGAGGAGAAAACCGAGACTGCAGCCTGAGAGAAAAATGAAGAAGTGAAGAGTTGAAACTGATTCTGTCTCACTAGATGGTCAAAACTTCTGCTTTCCCTAATGGGAAAGATTGCTGTAATTAAAAGTAACATACTTCCATGATTCTTGCATCTTTTTCAAACAGCTCCAATTAAACTAAATAGATCTTTCTTTAATAACCTACATTAAAAAAAATCACAGATTCATTTGGGCAAAAAAAAAGAAGGGCCAGGATAAAACTCAAAAATTTGCAAGATCAAGAGGTGGCTTTGGGCTCCCCAATATGGAATTGTATTACCAGGCTTTAATCCTTAATTTACTGAAATATTTTAAATTTACTGGATAATTTTTAAAAACCGAAGAATATCAACTCTTGAAGGTTTCGACCTTGAAGCAGGGTGGCATGCTTTCTTAACAGCTGATACCCACAAAATACCAATATATTTTAAACAATATTATATAAGAAACGCCTTAATCAACACTTGGCAGCACATAAAAAGAAATCACTACTTTTCTATCCCAAAATGGATATCTCCAATGGAAGCGATTATTTACTCGAATGCCCTATCCCCAGATAAAATTATAACTGTTAGAACAACTGTTAGATAACAATAACGACTTAATCCCTAAGCAGAAGCTTTTGGAAAAAGGAATTAAACTTGACTGGCTACAATGTATTAAGTCAAAATACAATGAATACAAAAATAAATTCACCTTCCAAATTTGCTTGACAAGATCATTTTAGGTCCAGAAAAGAAAACAATATCTAAAATATATAATTTCCTCTTACAACATGATACAATAGAAGAAGTAGTCAAAGGATCAATGGTAGCGTAGGTCCAAAATTTTGGCTATTCAATTAACTTAAACAAATGGGAAAAATTTGGACTTTAAACTATAAACTAACTCTGGTGATTTTGTACAGAGAAAACCAATGTAAAATGTTTTATAGGTGGCACTTGCCACCTGCCAGACTTGCTAAATTGTACTCAAATATGTCACCCATATGTTAGAAATGTGGAAAGAAACCTGGAACCTACTACCATGTTTGGTGGACTTGTGAGACTACAAAAAAATATTGGCAAAAAATTTAAAAAATGTTAGATCAGATCACTTCCCAGATGATTCAAATTAAACCTGAGTCATTTTTACTAGGAATTGTTAGACAAAACATTAAAAAAGAAGATTGCTACATTATACCATGGAGAGGGGCGGCATACAAATCCAATAAACAAATAAAAAATAAATAATAATAATACTTCATATTCTTACTGCCACGAGAATTTTATACACACAATTTTGGAAACAAGAAAAGAGCCCAACTACCTTAAACCTTTTAACCAAAATTATGGAATGTGCTGAAATGTCAAAACTAAAAATGGAATTGCAAAACAGGGATGAATCAAATTTCTACAAGGCCTGGGACAAATGGTACCATTGGTTAAGACAAAGAAAATATCTAAAAACCTTCAAAAAAAGAAGACTGTCCAATAACAACATCAGGTAGATACAACAACGTATGAAGTAAATTATATCACTACATTTTTGTATAACTTACATAAGACATCGATCGATAGAACTCGTAGACATTCAACAAATCATACGAACAAACCCGTAAAATACTGACCAATTAGATAAACCATATACATTAGATAAATGCTATTTATACTTGTTAAAATAAATTACTACCTCATCAAGAGCAGATAAAACCTAAAGGAAATTTACTCCATCCACATATTCAAATCAGAGGTCATATACTACTGAAGTGCCAGCTAAATAGCTGGCTTCCTCTTCCTTCCCCCCCCTTTATAACCCTTTCTTCTCTTCTTATATCTCTTTTTACTTTCTTCTATTTCTTTCTCTTCTCGTTTTATCTTTCAGCAGGACATTTATGATTGTGATAATATTTACCACATGTCTTGTTTTTGTTCTGTTCTTTTTTTAATGTATATATTCAATAATGATCATTTTTTTAAAAAGAAACTGATTCTGTCTCTTCTCTTTGGAAATACTTTTGAAAATTTTTGTCTATTGGTTTTTTTATTCTACTCTCTTTTATGGGGGAAGGGATGAGCATAAAATAAGAGGAGGTATTCCTCAATGGTAAAATAAAGGAGAATGGGAGGAGGGATTTTTTTTAAAAAAAAGTGGTTGTAAGGGGAGCTGAGAGATGTGGGAACATAATCAGGATGGGTGCCTTCATGGAAGGACAAGGAGAAATCGTGTCCTCCCCCTCTCCTAGTGGGGGAGCACGGGGGAGGGGCTTTGGGGGTGAGTAGGGTGAGGAAGGGGAAAATAAGTAAACTAAGAGCAAAACAAAAAGGGAAAAGGATTACATTTATATATTATGAGTGATTGTATTATAATTGTTTTTTAATGTGAATGGTTTGGGATCAGATTTGAAATGCCATGGAGCAGTGATAGCGAACCTTTTTTTCCTTGGGTGCCAAAAGACCATGGGCACATGCTATCATAGATGTGTGGCTGTCCACATCCATAATTCAATGCCTAGGGAGGGCGAAAACAGTTTCTCCCAGCCCCCAGAGACTCTCTGGAGGCTGGAAATGGCCTATTTTCCAACTTATGGTAGGTCCAGTAGGCTCATGTTTCTCTCTTCCCACACTCCAAAAGTTTCTCTCAAGCTGGGGGAGGGTAAAAACGCCCTCCCCATCCCCCCTGGAGGCTCTCTGAAAGAAAAATACTCCCTCCCAGCATCTCTGTGCAAGCCAAAAACCAGCTAGCTGGTCAGCACACACATGTACGTTGGAACTGAGCTAGGGCAATGACTCGAGTGCCAGCAGATATGGCTCTGTGTGTCACCTGTGGCACTGATACCATAGGTTCGCCATCACTGCCATAGAGTATTAAAGATGACTAAGCAAACCAAGGTGGATATTATGGTTTTGACAGAAATGCATAAAAGACGTGGAGGAAGGGAGAAACTGGTCAATGATAAAAATTGGAAATGGATATATGAATCTCATGGTTCCCAAAATAGTAGAGGTGGGAGTTCAGAAAGATAGAGAATGGAGGTAGTTGTTTGTTAAAGGGAAAATGAATTTAAAAAATTGATGTTGGCGCCAATCTATGCCCCAAATGCGAAAACAAAACAATTTATAATAAACACAAAGAAAAAATTGGACATTTTTATGGAGGGCATAACATTTTTGGCAGGAGATTCTAACATGCAATTAACAAATGGGATTGGAAATAGTAGTATGCTACACTTAAATAGACTTAATATGGTGGACCTTCATGCAGACCTACCAAATAAAAGTACTTATTACTCAGCAAAATATCATACATTTAGCTGCATCGATTATATATTAATGAATAGGGTGGGAAATGTACAACTTTAAAAAGTTGAAATTAAAAGTATTTGGTTGTTTAACTGCATTGATTATATATTAATGAATAGGGTGGGGAATGTACACATTTAAAAAGTAGAAATTAAATGCTCCACTATTGGCAGAATTGAAAATGGGCCAGGAATGTAATAAAATAATCTGGAGATATAATGCGGTGGTAACCTCCAATGAACAAGATAAAGATAAACTGCAGACAAAGTTAAGTGAATATTTTAGAATTAATGATGTAAGCGATATACAAAAATCAATTGTTTGGGATGGATGCAAGGCCTATATGAGGGAACAATATATATGTATGGAAGTAGATATAAGAAAGAGGTGGGGTAGAGAAAGGGAGAGCAGGAAAGGGAAATAGATTTGATACAAGAGCAATTGAGAATAACCAAGAGTAAGAAATGGAATACCCTATTGAAATTGAAAAGGAAACAATAGAAATTGTTTGATGAGATCCAATGGAATAAAATGAGAATGACAATGAGACAAAAATAATGAGTTGGGGGACAAAATCAATGAAACAAATGGCAAGATATTTAAAGAAGAGGGAAGAAAAATCATGTATATTAGCATTAAGAGACCCTAGTGGAGTGGTTAGATATGGAAAAGAGCAGCTGGAGAAGATAATGAGAAAATATTATGAGGATTTGTATAAGGAAGAGCACGTAAATGTAGGAGCTTTTGATGTTGGGGAAATAATAAGCAAAGAGGGTAAACAAATATTTGGCTTAAAACAAGCCAAAGCATCGGGCCCTGAGGGGCTTACAGAAGAATTTTATAAAACTTATATGAATGAATTGTTGCCGCATTTGGGGGAATTATTTAATGATATATTGCAAACTCATGATATTCTGCAGACATGGAAGATTTCAGAGATTGTTACTATTCTGAAGACTGATCATGATCTGAGAGATACGGGGTCCTATTGTCCTATCAGTTTGGCAAATCAAGATTATAAAATATTTATGAAGATATTGGCAAATAGACTTGAAAATACCTTACTGAAAACAATTGAAGAAGATCAATATGGGTGTCAGGCCTCCTGACAGAATAATAGCGATAGGGAAATGGGAAGAGTGAGAGAGACAGATAGAGAGACGTTTGAAATACAGCACATGCTTTGTGCAGAGCCATAGATCGACTGTACAAGGAGAAGCTAGCATTCCCTTCCCCGGATTAGTACATGTGGGTGTGGGGTTGTGGAAATGAACTTTAACCTAAATAAATCATGGAAGTGAAATTCAGTGCTGGTATTATCATGGCTAGAATCCAGACATGGCTCTGATAATAAATGGAACTTTCTGGGTTTACACAGCAGTGGATTTGAATTTATTTCTCAGATGCTAGCTGGTTCACTGAAACAGATACCAGCATTCACACTCTCTTAATCTTCAAGGAAGGGAAATGAAAGAATTAACCAAATGAAGGAATTTGCCACCCCACTCCCCTAGAGGATCCACCCGGAATCCATCTATTCAGAGGTACAGGGCAGGGGGAGCTCCTGTATTAGAGAAAGAGGTCGGGCTGAGATAAGGAAACCAAATGCAATTTATTCTCCGGAGTTTGGATGGGGGAAGTGCCAGTTGATTCCTGAAAGTCCCCTTCCCTATGGGGTCCCAAAGTTACCCTTTTGCACTACAGCAGCAAATAATGCAGCTTTCCATGCTCAACCATCTCATCCTCTAAGTGTATTAAGAGGGAGAGGAGGCTTCCAACTGCACAAAGAGAGCTTTGCTGTAAAAAATTCTCAACCCTCACTTCCTCCTTGTGTGTCTACATCTCAGATTACAATGAAACAGCTGCAGTGTGAAGATAACATTGGAATGCAGAAATGGGGCTGGCCTGAACTGCTTTCTGAATTGCAATACGAGGGGGCCACCCTGTGGAAAAGGGCAAAAACTCAGTCAGAGGAAAATTTCCAGATTTCCCATTTAAAGCAATCAGGCAAACCTGTGAAGGTTTTTGTGGCAGCTTTCCAGAAAATTGCATGCAACTTGGGGGGGTGGCCAGAAACCCAATTGATCCATATGTTCAAGAGTGCCCTTGATCCAGAATTGAGAGAGGCTTGCGAGAGGCAGGAGGAAGGAAACTGGACCAAATGGTCACTTTGGGTAAAGTAATTCCTGCTGAGAAGAAACCTCCTCCCCTCCTTCATGCACCAGATAATTTTTTGAGATGTTGTTTTTCACCTTGCCAGCTGGGGCCTCCTTGCTCAGGCGCCAAGAGGGGAAGAAAATGCTATCGATGTGACCAGAATGGGCATAAGGGAACCGACTGCTTGATGCCCCTCTCTCCCCCTAAACCCGAGCCATGCCAAGTAGCAGAATGGGAATCTGAAGAAGCCCCTCTGCTGGGATGCTGGGCTTTTCAAACAACAGAGTTGTGGGCTCATGAAGATCTTATTTAGAGTGAAGACCCCATTCCTTCAGAGACCAGCCCCGATTGGGATGAGCAGCCTGGCGTAGAAGGCAACCCAATGGTGAGTGAACCCATCCATCCGTTACTCGTTAAAGCAAGGATTAGGGTGACGACCACGGGAGAGGAGGAAGAAATACGGGCTCTGATAAACATAGGGTGTTCGAGATGTCTCATCAGTAAAGCCATAGTGGAGAAGTTAAAAATCCAGACTAGGCTGTTGGCGAAGCCCATCCGGTTCCAACAGGGGACGGCTCTCTTGTGGGCAGAGTGCCTGCCACGCTCCTGACTGAGTTAGTGGAGTTGCAAATAGGCCGACATAATGAACTCTTGAGATTCATAGTCGCCCCCAAGATGTTGGATGCAATCATATTGGCTTTGGCCTGGCTGGACAAATGGACCCCCACCATCTGCTGGGAGGGTGCATATTGCAAACCTTTCCTTCTGTTGGGTTCCAAACCTGTTCCAGATACTGACAGGAGAAAAATTCCTCCCCAGGAGGAGCCAGATGGGTTTTGGGCAGCGGTCACAATGAAAGAAGGAACGCTTCCAGATCTCCAGAGGGTGCCTTTGGAATACAGAGACTTAGGGAAAGTATTCAGTGAGGAAGATTACAATGATCTGCCCCCTCACAGACCCACTGACTGCGCTATAGAATTTGAACCAGGGGCAACTCTTCCCAAACCTAGAATGTATGCAATGTCACCCAAAGAATTGGGAAAGCTGAGAAATTACATTGACACCAACTTAAAAAGGGGATTCATCCAGCCTGCAAAATCCAGGACAGCTGCCCCAGTCTTCTTCAAGGAGAAGAAGGATGGAGGGGTTCGTCTTGTGGTTGATTACCGAAACCTGAACAGTGTGTGCGTGCAGAACACATATCCCCTCCCCCTCATGAAGGATTTGCTTAATCATCTAGCAAAGGGGAAGTATTTTACCAAGCTAGACCTAAGGGAGGCGTATTATCGCATCCAAATAAAGGAAGGGGACAAGTGGAAAACCGCTTTCAACTGCCATTGGGAGTTTCCAATTTTGGGTGATGCCATTTGGCCTAAAAGGAGACCCTGCTGTACTCATGCAATACATAAATGAAGTTCTACAGGACCACTTCTACAAAGGAGTTCTCGTATACTTAGATGACATTCTTATCTACAGCCAGAATTTCCCTGACCACGTCAAGTTGGTGAGGCAAGTTTTGAAGAAACTTTTGGCTGCTAAGCTCTATGTAAAACTTTCCAAATGCGAATTTCACCAGATGTCAGTAGACTACTTGGGATACCGCATATACAGCGAAGGCATCGAAATGGACCCCGCCAAAGTGAAGGCTGTTTTAGATTGGCAAGCTCCCAGCACACGCAAACAACTACAGAGTTTCTTAGGCTTTGCAAATTTCTACCGGCATTTCATTCCAGCTTTCGCTGAGGTTGCCTTGCCCCTAACCGAACTACTAAAGACTGGGTCAGTCCCCACTAAGCCCAGACCATCTCAGCCAATCAGGTGGACGAGGGAATGACAAAAGGCTTTTGAAAGGCTCAAAAGACTTTTTGCAAAGGAGCCAATCCAGCAACATCCTGACCCCGAACAGAAATTTGTGATCCAGTCAGATGCCAGTGACGTGGCAATAGCTGCGGTGTTATTACAAGACAATGGGAAAGGACAGTTACTGCCTTGTGCATACCTTTCAAAGAAGCTAACCTCCAATGAGAGGAGGTGCGACATTTGGGAGAAGGAAGCATATGCCATACGTGAAGCTCTGGGGACATGGACGCAATTTCTAGAAGGCAGAGCTATTCCTTTTGCAGTATGGACAGACCACAAAAACCTCAAAGCATTAAAGACCCCTCGAAGGCTCACTCCTAAGCAAGTACGATGGGCCCAGTACTTCAGACATTTCAATATTACATTGAAACATATCCCAGCTGGGAAGAATTACATGGTTGACACTCTGTCATGAAAACCACAGTACAATAGCAAGAGAGAGGAAGAAGTACATCCAATCATCCCATGTCTCTCCACCTCTCCTGAAAGTTAGGAGAAAGCTGCACCTGTCCTCACCCAAGACCAACCCAGGAGACAGTCTCCACCAGGAAAAGGGGAGTGGGAGAAAAAATTGAAGTCGGCTTTGCCCACTGACCCTTGGTTCAACAACCACAAAGAAATCCTAACACTGAGGAAAGGGTTGGCTTGGAAGGGAACCAAACTGTATGTGCCTGCCAGCTTGCGATTAGATATTCTCCAACAGAGTCATGACTCCAGACTACGGGGCCACTTCGGGTTCCTGGAAACATTGCACCTGGTGCGGAGACAATTCTGGTGGCCCAGAATGAGAGCAGAAGTCGAAGGCTATGTGAAAAGTTGTGCCACCTGTGCCAGCAGAAAGCATAGGCCTGGAAGGCCCCCTGGATTACTGCAGCAAGTAGCCAGCCCTACTAGGCCCTGGGAAGAAATAGTGATGGACTTCACAGCGGAACTCCCTGAGAGCAAAGGAAACATTGTTATATGGACTGTAATTGATTTATTCTCCAAACAAGCCCATTTTATCGCTTGTTCGGTGCTACCTATTGCCAGACACTTGGCGAACTTATTCCTAAAACACATTTACAGGTTGCATGGAGTGCCCCACAGGATCAGATCAGATCAGGGGGTCCAATTCACTGCCAGATTCTGGAGAGAATTTGTTTGCACCATAGGTTCCAGCCAAAGACTTAGTTCTGCATTCCACCCTTCCACAAATGGAGCAGTAGAGAGAGCTAACGCCCTAGTGGAACAATACCTTAGATGTTATGTGAGTTACCAATAAAACGACTGGGCTGAATTGTTGCTTTTCGCAGAAGTTGCTTACAACAATTCTGTACACAGTAGCACGGGACTAACTCCTTTCCAGGTTACCAGTGGTCGAGATATCATTCCCATGCCAGAACTACCTACAGAACCTCCCTCGTCCATCATGTTGGCTGAGTGGATGGAGAAACTAAAGAGAGGATGGGAGGACACCAAGAAGGTGATGGTGGTGGCAGCACAAGCCTACAAGAAGCAAGCAGATAAACACCGATCTCCCCAGCCCCCTTTTGGAGTGGGAGATAAAGTTTTCCTATCTTGAGTTTGCCTAGCAAAAAGCTAGGTCCAAAATTCCTGGGCTCTTTCCCAATTGTGAAAGTAATCAACCCGGTCATGGTGCAGTTTGCGTTGCCTAGAATCCTAGGGAGGATCCACCCTGTATTTCACTGCCGCCTGCTAAACCCAGTGATCGGGTCCAACGTTAGGCCACACACACAGCCGCCCCCTTCCCCTGTTGTGAGTCAGGGAGAATCCTACTATGAAGTGGAAAATATTTTAGATTCCCACATTTTTAGAGGAAATTTACAGTACCTAATTCATTGGAAGGGGTACCCTCTATCAGAGGCTACCTGGGTAAAGAGTCGGGATGTCAAGGCTGATAGGTTAGTCAGGCAGTTCCATGAGAATTACCCTTATAAGCCAAGGGTTCCCGGAGGGAGGAGATAGAATGTTTTGAAAGCAGTACTGCCTGATGCTTTACTCTATTGTTCAGGAGATGGGGATTTGGGGAAGGGGGGCTGCCTATCAGGTCTCCTGACAGAATAACAGCAATTGGGAAATGGGAGGAGTGAGAGAGAGAGATAAGAGACGTTGGAAATACAGCACCTTCTTTGTGCAGAGCCATAGATCAACTGTACAAGGAAAAGCTAGCATTCCCTTCCCCGGATTGGTACATGTGATGCACCTGTGGGTGTGGGGTTGTGGAAATGAACTTTACCCTAAATAAATCACAGAAGTGAAATTCAGTGCTGGTATTATCACGGCTAAAATCCAGACATGGCTCTGATAATAAATGGAACTTTCTGTGTTTACACAGCAGTGGATTTAAATTTATTTCTCAGATGCTAGCTGATTCACTGACAATGGGTTTATAAAGTGTAGGAATATAAGTGAACCAATAAGAAATGTAATAAATGTGATGCACCATGCTACTGTTACTAAAAGGAAACTGGGAATTTTGCAATTAGATGTGTAAAAAGCCTTTGATAAAGTTAATCATAGTTATTTATATAAATTATGCAAGGAATCAAATATGGGAGATAGATTTTGTGAGACTATAAAAGAGGAAATGAAGCATATATAAGAGTGAATGGACAAAGAAAGAGATGGTGGATATGGAAGACCTTCCCTGGAGATGTATAGAGATGCATTTCAAATTTAAAGATTAAAGGAGTTGCAACTATTCAAAAATAAATGGGTGAATTTGGATTAAAATTCAAAATGGCACTAAGCAGGGCTGCCCATTATCCCCAATGTTATTTGTAATGGCAATAGTGACATTAGCTAATAAGATAAGACAAGATAATACTTGGGGAGGATATAAAGTAGGAGAATTAGAAATGAAATTAAACCTATTTGCAGATGATGCAATCATATTGATCCCGATGGAGATGATTAAAGGTATAAAAATTATTCTGCAAAAGTTTAAACATCAATCAGGGTTGTCAGTCAATATGGAAAAATCAGAGATTAGGTGTTTAAACATAAGTCCGAGAGAGCAGATAGAAATTATTTATTTATTTATTCGACTTCTATGCCGTCCAATCCCGAAGGACTCAGGGTGGAGGAAGGAATCAGGGTTGAAGTTGGGACTAAAGAAAATGAAATATTTGGGAATTTGCTTATTGAGCAATCCAGGGAAAATTGTGGAGGTGAACTACAGATAGATATGAAGGAAAATGTTAAAACAGATGAGGAGTTAGAAAGAGAAAATGTTAAGGAGAATGGCCAAAATAAGAGCATTAAAAATGATGGATAATTCCCAAGATGATGTATCTGTTTCAGGTATTGCCAGGTGATGTATCAGCAGGAAAGTTAAGGGATTGGGACAAAAAAACTCAATTATTGGGTTGAAGAAGATAAAAGACCAAGCATAACAAAAAAGGTTAATCGCTAATGAAAGAGATGGTGGATATGGAAGACCTTCCCTGGAGATGTATAGAGATGCATTTCAAATTTGAAGATTAAAGGAGTTGCAACTATTCGAAAATAAATGGGTGAATTTGGAAAAAGAGATGAATGGGATAAAGAATAGAGAATTAATATTTCTAAAGCAAGACTGTGATCAGTATTTTTGAATGGATAAGAAAGTATCCCTTTTGTAGAATGGAACATTTTGAGAGTTTTGAGATTGTGCCAGCTAAATTAAATGGCGGCGACTGCGATCTTTACCAACTGGCATGGTGGCAGTGACTAAGCAGTAAACCGCCAGGACATCCGAAAAGCTTTGACAGATCATGCTTGCTGGACTCTGGTTTAAAAGATTATAGCCACAGAGATGGAAGGAAAAAACATTGGATATTCTCTACAAAAGGTGAAAGGCACCTGGAATGTGCAGAAGGAACATGTAAGGTGTTTGTTTAAATCCGCTGAAGTCATTTTGAATGATTGAGAACTGAATTGAGTCGGAGCTGACTGAGGCTATCCACCAGAACCTATTCTATTTCCCCTCTGCCTATCTTCTTCCCAACCTTGTATTGTCTATTTTTTCTTTTGTGTTCCCTTTTGACTTTGTGAATTTTTGGATCTGTGGACTCTTGCTTCAATTGCTTCAATTCCCCCCTCCTTTTTTCTACTTTGCTCCTTATTTTTCTTTTTTGCCAAACTGTTGGATTTATCTTCTATATGGAATTATTATAAACTTGGACTATATTGATCTATTATAAACTTGGTGCAATTATCAACTTACTGACTGAATACTGATTGACTGAATGGCTGAATGGATTAATTAAATCAAATTCCCTCTCTATATCTGACCTACTTAACCTGACTTTGGACACCATATTTCTCTTTTACAAAAGAAGAAAAGAAAGAATAATACCTACAGTTTTGTGGAATTTCACAAGTACACTGAGGGGATTACACTGAGGGGATTACACTGAGGGGATTACACTGGAAAACCTAACAAAATTTTCCCCTTTCTCTCTTACTTTTTTGATTATATAAACAATTTAGATATTTACAATTCTGATATGGTATCTTTCCTTTCCTTTTCTTTCTTTTTTGTGATTTTTCTGCATACTTAACTTTAATTTGTACTTAAAAATTAATTTAATATTTGGTGTCTGATACTATATATAAGCTCTGTAATGTATCTAATAGTTAACTGATTTCTTTTTCACATAACTTTAATTAATACAAGTTAAGATTAAGTGACATTCTTATTTATTATCTTATTTACTATTGCTATATAATTGGGGGATAAAAACAACCCTACCGTGATGCCTTAATTATATAGCTGTATTACAAAGGATTGATAAAGAATACTAAACATTTTTTTTTGAAACGTTAATAGTTATTAGATCTAAACTATTTACCCAATTTGTATATGTACTAGACTGAAATATCTGATTAATACTTTGATTATATTACATTGACTGGACTGACTACAGAACTATAGATTACAGCATGTAGAACAATTATATATTTATTATAGATTGATTATATTATTCCTTCTGAATCTATCCCCTATTAATTCACCACGAGATTGAATTAACTGACTAATTAATTATTTTTATCAGTGATTGTTTAATACTTTGACTATATTTCATTGACTGGATTGATTATACAATTATAGATTACAATATATAGATTGACTTTATATTTAATACAGATTGACTATATTGCCCCCTCTGAATCCATCCCCTATTAACCTATTACTACTATTCTATTTTCTTGGATAACTAATATATTCTTCAAAATAATCTTATCTTTTACTACTCATTCTATCTGCTACTTTTGACCAAACTTTTCTTCTAACCCAAAACTTGAATCCTCTTTGAAGGGAATATTGGCTAACATGGACCACTTTTGGAAAATATTCAAAATGTCTTCGACAAACCAGAGAACATTAACGAAGATTTGGAAAAAGAATGTCTCACAACTGACTACACCATCTTTTCAACGCTCATCTGAAATGATTCCCAACGACAAAACAACAATGGCTCAATCCTCACAACCACCTCAGACCATCACATTGGTCTCATTATTTGACATGATGACAAAAATGCAGGAATCCATCGACCACAACTATGAAGCCATGTCCAGAAATATGAGAATAATGAAAGACGATATAAAAAAAAATACAATACCATGTTGGTAATCTGGATGATCGAATGGAAAAGTTGGATGACAAAATGGAAAACGTTCATGGAATTTTGATGAATAATGACTCAAAAATTGAACAAATGGAGACACACCTGCAATTTGTGGAAGCAAGAATGGAATATATTAGATTTATTGGATTTATTGGATATTAATAAAAATCTCGAAGAAGCAGTGATGAATCTGAAATTGAAGAAATCGGCTTTCTTCCTCTGTTTTCAAAATGTAACAGAATCAGACGACCAAGACCTCCCTCAAACTATGGCTGAAATCTTGGCAAAAATAACAGGAAAAATGACATAAGAAATGATAGAACAAATGGACGAAATTTATTGAATCTCAACCTCGTTTGCAAGACGCCACAGACTGCCGAGAGAGGTCCATATTAGATTCATTAAAAGAAACACCCGAGATGAAATCTATCGAGCATTGAAAGAAAACGTAATTTCCCATAGGGGAAAAGAGATCACTGTGCTCCAGCAGATTCCTAGATGCATAAGAGAAAAATGCGAACCGTACCAATCTTTGGCAAATAAACTAAACAAAAACAAAGTTATGTTTAGATGGTTGATGCCTGAAGGAATGCTGGTGACCTTATTTGATAAGAAATATAAAATTAACAACCCAGAAAATGCAAAGGATTTTTATGAAGAACTGTTAAAACCCTTTGAAGACCGATTTACGAAAGAAGCAGATAGCAAAGATAAAATGAGCATGGAAGAACTAAGCTCAGATGACAACCCTCCCGACAAGGATGGCCATTTGAGACAAGCCCATGAAGGTGATTTGAGACAAACACAAGATAATTATGAAAGACAAGGGCTGATCACAAGAGCAAAGGTGGAAGCAAGAAAATAAAAATCATAACAATCCATCTATACCTATTCACCAAAATGACATTACGATATTCTCAACCAATATAAATGGATTAAGTTCAGACAGGAAGAGGAAAAAAATCTTTCACAAACTACTAAATTACAATTTCCATATAACATGCCTACAAGAGACTCACATTACCAAAAAAGACAACACGGTGCTACTTCTTCCAGGCCTTGGTGAACTCTTTACCTCCTCAGCACTAGTTAAAAGAAGAAGTATATTAAAGCCCAGTACACACCAAAACTCATCTACAACTACTCTGATGGTCAAATATTAATGGTCCAGATAACCATTGGGAAAGAACAAATAATAATAATAGGACTCTATGCTCCTTCTATTAAACAATCTACATTCTTCACAAAACTACATGAAAAAATACTGGAAATGAATTTGTCTAACTTTATCATTATAGGCGATTTCAATGCTGTACAAGATAAAATAAAAGATTACAAGAGCAATAAACAACACCACTTAAGAAAAATACTCCCAACTACGTTTGATGACTTAGTTTTGTTGTGGTTCAGTCTGGGATCCCTCCGGGAATGGCTGACCTTCTGTCGGTTTCCAGCTCAGAGGGAGAGGCTGAGGAACAGGAGGTGCAGACTGACGAGGAAGAGGAATCCCAGGCTGAAGAAGAAGGACAGCCAGAGTCCCACCAGGGGGAGCTCTCCCCAGCAAGCAGCCTGGATTCCTTAGGGGAAAATGCTCAAGACATCATAGATATGCGACAAAGGAGAGCTAATCAGAGACGGACTCAATTGGCTAAGTATTTCCAGCATTAGAGGTCACAGCTGGGTTTGGGTGTGGTGCTCTTGGGAAAGGATAAAAGGCGGACCCACCCTTCCTGGCTTGTGGAGTTTTATCTTGGAGATTCGTGAGACCTGTCTGTGAACTTTGGTGGCTTACAATCCTGGTTTGTGCCTTGGACTATTGAAACCTTGGGGGGGGTGTGCCAGCAAGAAGCTTGTGGTATTGACTGGACATCAGGACCCTGCTGTAACGTATTATAGCCTGTCTGTTGTGAAGACAGGTTTTCCTTTGTGCTTATTTTTTCCAGCTATAAAATACTTTTGGCTTTTATCAGAGTGTCTGGCTGTTTTTTCAGTTGGTGTTGAGGTCTGGGAAAACCCAGACAGAACAAGTTTATGAATTTTCATTAAAAGACATTTGGAGAGCACATCACCCAGATAAGATACAATACATCTTTTTTTCCCATCCACACAAATCTTAGTCCTGTATCGATATGGCTTGGTCTAATTCCTACATCACAAACCAAATAATAGATATACAGATCTTACCTGGTTCCTGGGCAGATCACAACCCTATACTTCTAACTCTTAAAAACCCGAATATCACAACATGGCAAAGATGGATTATGAACCAGTCCACCATAAATGAAAAACAATTTAAAAACCGTATAGAATATGAATTACTAACCTTTTTCCAAATCAACCACAATGGAACTACACCCTCACAGATCGTCTGGGACACAGCGAAAGCCTACATCCGTGGAATATACATTTCCTACCTAGCAAACTCCAGAAAACAAAAAAAAAGAGAAACTTAACAACTTAAACACAAAACTTCAGATTGCAGAAAAGACCCTTCAACAAAACCCAGATGACACAATGACCTTAATGGAAACTAAACCGATAAGACATGAAATAAACTTAGTAACCCAACAACTTACTAATAAAATTAAAACAATAAAACAGTTAAATTTTGAATCAACGAATCAACCTACTAATAAAATTAAAACAATAAAACAGTTAAATTTTGAATCAACGAATCAACTTACTAATAAAATTAAAACAATAAAACAGTTAAATTTTGAATCAACGAATAAGCCGGGTCATTGGTTATCCTTTAAATTGGCACAACAAAAAGCTGAAAAAACCATAGAAGCCCTTTATGATAACTTAGGCACACTAAAATCAAACACTGAAGAGAAGAAACAGATAATAAGGCAATTCTATCAGGAACTATATGAAACAGACACAAAAGATAACTGTGCAATCAGGGATTACCTACTTGAAAATGAAACCTTTACTTTAATGGACAAAGAAAGCATTAAATTAAACAAGAATATTACCTCAACGGAACTCAAATTCGCTATTACAAATGGTATTCCCACAGAATTTTATAAATATCACCAGGAACTACTAGAACCAATTATGCTAGAGATATACAATGAAGCCCTCACAGAAGGTAAACTTCCTAAAACTTGGTCTGACGCATACATAACTATCATTCCGAAAGAAAATAAGGACAAAATGTACCTCGAAAATTACCTATCTCATTATTAAATACCGATTATAAAATATTTTCCACAATAATTGCAGAACGCCTTTAAAAGATTTTAAATAATATTATTAACTCAGATCAAAATGGATTCTTACTGGCAAGAAATATTAACTCTAACACAAGGATCATACTTAATACTCTTGAATACTATGATAAAAATTCTGATAAACCAATGGCTCTTATATTCATAGATTTAATAAAGGCTTTCGACTCCCTATTGTTCTACCTGACTGGGCTCAGGCAATGTGTAACAGTCCAAGGAAAAGAAATCAAGCATACACACACGTGCTCTGCTAATCAGCAAACTTGTATTAAATAAACAAAAAAGGGTTACTCAAAACAGTCCTTAGTGTCAAGAAACAATGATAGTGCAAGGCTTACTTCAGCCGCATACAAAAACACAGGAAAAAACAAACAAAGACAACCTGGAATGAGGAGTCCTTTTGAATCTTTGGAGCAAACAGCAAGTCCCAGAGGTTTCACCTACCATGTGTCTGAAAAAGCTGGGTTGAAAACTCCAAAGGCACGGCACAGAAACTTCAGAGCAGGAACCACAAAATAACACAGATAAACAGCCACAATTTGCCTTGTGCCTTTGTTACCTTTTATACCTTTAGCCCTCATTAAGGGAACCACACCCAGCCCTCAGTATAAGCACCACACCCAGCCCAGGTGCTACTCTGATGACTTGTAATACTCCTTCAATCGATCCCTTCTTTGCATAGCTCTTCAGCTACGCAGATCAATATATTGATCTGCAGAAGAATCCAAGGACAAAAGACTGTCTGAGGGACTGCATGCCAAATCCCCTGGGCTGTCTGCTGAATCCTGCGAACCAGTGGCCTTGTCCTCCTGGCTATCTGCCACGTCTTCCTGGCTGTCAGCCAGGCTTTCGCACTCACTTTGTGCCACGTCTCTCCCATCTGTGGGAGCAACGGCTGGCCCAGGCCCAAACACAACACCTATATTGGGAATACCTTATAGCTCAAATAGAACATATGAAATTTGGAGATAATTTTATTAACTTAATCAAATCAATCTACTCACACCAGACTGCGAAAATACTTTTCAATAACCACAGTACTGAAAAAATAGCAATAAAGACAGGTGTCCGCCAGGGTTTCCCACTAGCACCTTTAGTTTTTATACTTGCAATAGAAACTCTATTAAAGAATATAAGAAACAATACACAAATCCAAGGAATCAAAATAAAAAAGGAACATTTTAAATTGCAAGCTTTTGCAGATGATATTGTACTTATAATCCAAGACTCACTAGAATGCCCATATTTTACTAGAGGAACTCCACAAATTCGGAGAAATATCTGGTCTTAAAATCAATGTAGACAAAACCAAAATTCTTCGAATTGTAGTAGCCTAAAAAAAGGCAATTTTGTCAAACTCACAGAAGATGTACAAAAAGACTTAGCAAGATGGACAAAGTTAAAACTATCTTTAATAGGAAAGATTGCTGCAATCAAGTCAAACATTCTCTCTAGATATCTATACCTATTCCAAGTAGTTCCTATTAAACTAAACAAACCATTTTTCAAACATTTGCATAAGATAATCCAAAAATTCATTTGGTCAAAAAAAGAGGCAAGAATAAAATTGAAAAACCTGCAGGACCACCGATCTAGAGGAGGCTTTGGCCTCCCTAACTTTTACCTGTACTATCAAGCCGCCATTTTAGTAAAGATCAAAGACTGGATAACTCTTCAAAATGCAAGACTACTGACCCTAGAGGTCTTTGACTTACAGTCTGGGTGGCACTCATTCTTAACAATGGAATTAAGTAAAATCCCAAGCTACTTTAAGCACCGTTATATAAGAAATGCTTTAATATCCACATGGTACCAGATCAAAAAAAACCCCACTATCTTGCAATTCCGAAATGGATATCTCCCAACGAATCATTTACCTACCCAATGATCTATAGGTGGCACCTTCCACTGGCTAGACTCTCAAAAATGTACCCTAGTATACCCTCTACCTGCTGGAAATGTAAAAAACTACAAGGAACCTATTATCATCTATGGTGGACTTGTACATATGCTAAAAAATTCTGGTTAGAGGTTAAAAAAATCATAGAAAAACCCATATCGATAACAATCTTACCTAAACCCGAATTATTCTTGCTAGGCATCTTCAGACAAAAAGTTACAAAAGAAGATAGATACCTTATCATTCAAATCTTGACAACTGCTAGAATTACCTAGAATTGCCCAACACTGGAAAAGTGAAAACATCCCTACTACTATAAACATTATCACAAAAATTATGGACTGTGCTGAACTATCTAAAATGACAATGGAATTACAAAACAAAGATGATTCAGAGTTCTACAAGGCTTGGGAGAAGTGGTACTGATGGGTATCCAACAAAAAAAATATGATGCAATTACTAACAAGACAAAAGAAACTATTCAAGCACACGTTTCCATCTCACAACAAGACCATGTTGTAATTATAAAATTTAATATTGTTCACATACAACTTAAAGTACTAAACAGACATCAATTTCATAGACTGTCTGAATTCAATCCTACTGATAGTGATTCACTATAACTAATCAACTATATCTACTTGCAAACACTTACAACCTTACTCCTTTTTTATCATATACATCCACCATACGCTACAACTCAAAAGTCGTCAAGTTAAAATCACCTGCTATCATGCAGGTCTTCCCCTCTCCTCTCTCCCCCCCTAACTAAACTTCATTTTCTCATACATCTCTCATTACCCTTTTCATCCCCTAATACAATTAATTAAGCTAATCCATTTTTTGAACTCGTATATATACTTGATTTGAAGCTATGTTGCTATATATGTATAATCTTGACATTGAACAGAAATGCTACTTTATTATGCATACTTTATTACTCTATATTAATATGTATAGCTCCTCAGGTTATTCTGATATGTGCTTTTTGTGTCCTTTTTGTTTTTTTCTGTATATTTTTCCCTTTCCCCCTTTCCTCCCTTCTTTCTTTTTAAATAACTCAATAAACTATTTTTAAAAAGAGAGAGAGAATGAATTCAGCCAATGAAACTAATCTGCGGGAACTGATGGGACGATGGGACAAGGTAAGAGGATATGTGTTTAGTAGAATTCGAAACCAAGGTACAAAGAATAAATTAGAATTACTTTATAATATGTAAATAGATATCTTGCTCTTAACTTAAAATAGAATATAGAAAATATGCACCCATTGTGGTGGAGGGGTATGAATGATGTTGGGTGGTGGGCACTTTTAGCATTGAGCACATTGTTATGTGTTGTGTGGATGTTTTATTATTACTATAAAAACAATAAAAAAACTTTATAAAAAAAAGAGAGAAGAGATTTGAACAGACTAGTTGGAAAAAAGCCCTGCCAAGAGGTTAATCAGAAGAAATTCCCTCATCTTCAGAAAGATCCCAAAGAGCAGAGTTCTCTTCTATTTTTTTATTGGATTTGTATGCCGCCCCTCTCCGAGGACTATATGATATCCTCCTCCCTTTTACGGGCACTGGAGTCATCTGAGGAATGATCAAGGCTAACCAGTCTTGTCAAAGGGACTGGCTAGGACTTAGGTCTGGGGGGAGGCGCCTGAGTCTGGGCAGATGTGGAAGTATAGGCCTGGTAAGAGATTGTAGGCTGGCTGAGTGAGGGGCTGTTGCAGGGTAGCAGTAATAAGGGTTTGGAAATTAGCTGGGTCAATGGACACCTGGTTGGCTAAGGCCTGAGGCTGTATCGGATCTGTGGAGCTCTGGGATCCTGAGCCTGAATTGTAGGCTCAGTAGCCACTTCTGGATCCTAACTGGGAGTAGAATCCCCCTAGAGTGTTGTGGCCCACCAGCAGTCTGTACAGCCAAGGCCTTTCGAACCTCCAGCACCTCTTGGCAGTGATGGGAAAGGACCCCTCCTTTCCTGAATGTAAGAGCATGCAGAGCTGCCAAGTGGCAAGAAGATTTGCTCCAGAGAAGTTCTCCTCGAGAGAAGAGCTGCTTAAGTCTTAACCATGCTGAGTATAGTTGCAGGGAACAATGTCGCTTCTGAATCATGACGTCTGCATTTCCAGTTTGCATTCCAGCATGGATCTTATTTCTTGCATTTTCTAGTTTTAGGACTTGTGCCAAGTACAGTAAGAGTTGCCAATTACCTCTTGGGCTTTGGCATCTATTAAGATACTGTATTAACAGCTGGGGGTTTTGAACTTCTGCCTTTCTTTTGCTTTTTATGCTCCTAAGAAGTTATTACGAGACTTTGCGTTAATTTCTAAAAGAAAACTATGTTTGGAATTTGTATGTGTATAATTATTTGGGGCTTGATGCGGGAGCAGAACACAGAGATCTGCTTGGAGCCTAGACAGATTTTGGCATCCAAAGCCAAGTGATCTTGCTCTACCTCGGAGAGGCTTGGGCTGGAGCACAATTGGTATCCCTTGATCTAACCTTTGCTGATCTGTTATAGATATTCTGCAATGCATAATCCCTCATTTTTTTCATCTCGCTCAGTGGCTTTAGACCAGCGGTCCCCAAACTACGGCCCGTGGGACAGATGTGGCCCGCTGAAGCTATTTATCCAGCCCACGGCAGTGTACGAGATATTACCAATCTATATAATAAGCTCCCGAACCTCCGGTTCACTCTGCTGCTGAGCGTCTGGCAGCGGCAAGGAGGAGGAGGAAAGCCAGGGGGCAGGGAGGAAAGTGGGCCTGCAATTGGCCCCTTTCTTTGCCACCTTTAGGGAGAGAAACTGTTGCTGCCCTATGGCAGAGCAGCAACAGTTCCTCTCCCTAAAGGTGAGAAAGAAAGGGGCCAATTGCAGGCCCACTTTCCTCCCCACCCCTTGGCTTTCCTCCTCCTCCTCCAGACGCTCAGCTGCAGACTGTCTTGCTCCCACCAGTGCCGCTTTTTTGCTTTTTTTTCCCCAGGGATTTTGCACCGGTGAGGTTTGCGCGCGTTTGGGCACTTTTGGCATTGGGGGGGGGGTCTGCTGTGGAGAGGGAGAGAGAGAGAGAAAGAGGGAGAGATAGAAAGAGAGTGAGTGAGAGAGAGAGAGAAATAAAGAGAGGGAGAGAGAGAGCGGGAGAGTGCCACTTTTTTGCTTCTTCGCCGCCCCGCAGGGAGGGCGCTGGCCTCTGCCTTCAGCCTGGAAGCCCTGCAAGAGCGGCTGGAGGTGCTGAAGGCACTGCAGGGCCAGTACCTCTGGGGCCGTAAGCAAGCCATCAGGACACACACACACCCCGTGCACTAACTTGTTGACAGCCATGCCGTCTCGGATTGTGGGGAGGGGAGCTCTTCCCCAGCCAGGCGACAGTGAGGCCTTCCCGATGCTCGCCTAGCCTTGGATTACTTGGCCCCGGTGCGGCCGAAGCGTGGGGCAGAGTAGGCGGCGGCGGCGGCTGCTCCAGGCCTGCCCCCGAGCTGAGCTTCCTTTGGCTTCCTTCGAGGTGACAGGTGAGCTTTGCAGCTTTGCCTCCAAGGAAGCCGAAGGAAGCTCTTTGCAAAGCTGCAAAGCTCACCTGCCGCTTTGAAGGAAGCCAAAGGAAGCTCAGCTCGGGGGCAGGCCTGGAGCAGCCACCGCCGCCTACTCCGCCCCATGCTTCAGCCACACTGGGGCCAAGTAAGCCGAGGCTAGGCCTGTTGCCCCCAGCTCCAAGCACCTTGCCGTTGCCTGGCCGGGGAAGAGCTTCCCTTCCCTGTGATCCAGGACAGCGTGGCCATCAACAAGTTAGTGCATGGGGGGTTTTCCTGATGGCACCTACTCCACCCCGCGCTTTGGCCGCACTGGGCAGCTCTGGTGGGCGTGGAGCAGCAGGACAAGCAGCAAAGGTGGCACCAGCTGCAGTGGCACTGAGCAGTAGCCACGGGGCAGTTGGCTGCAAGGCACCAGCGGCGGCAGCTGGATGTGTTGCAGGACGCCGTACATGCTGGCGCTGCACTGGGCATGGGGCTGGCACCTCCATCTCGGCCCAGCCAGCGAGACAGTGCCAGCCCCATGCCCATGCCCAGCGCAGCAATGTACGGTGATCCGACGTCGGTGCCACCGTCTTGGAGCTCCTGCTTGCAGCCGACCGCCCTGTGGTGCACAAAACGTATTTGTGCGCGTGAGTGGTGTTGCAGGGCAGAAAAAAAGAGAGAGAAAAAAGAGGAAGGAAGAGAGAAGAAAAGGAGTGAGAGAGAGAGAGAGAAAGAAAGCAAGAGAGAGAGAGGGAGAGAAAAAAGAAGTGAGAGGGGGAGGGAATGTGAGAGAAAAAGAGAAAAATGAGAAAATGATGGAGGGAAAGAACGAGGGAGAGGGAAACGAAACAAATGAGAGAGAAGGGAAAAAAGGGAGAGGGAGGAGAGAAGTGGAAAGGAGGGTGGGAGGTGGGAGGAAAGGAAGGAGAAATGGAGGGAAAAGGAAGGAAGAAGAAATGGAGGGAACAAGGAAGGAAGGAAGAATGAAATGAATGGAGGGGTGGAGGAAGGAAGGACTTTACTTTGGGGGGGGGGTGTAAAGATTTTTAACTTTTTCTCTCAACATTCAAACAATACAATGTACCATCTAATTTTCCCTGAATAAAATGCGGTATTTTGTCAGTAACTAATATCAATTATCAAAAAAGTTGCAAAAGTTTTTTTCTAATGTTGTCATCCAGATACATACTTTTAATTAAATTCCCTCCTTAATGTTCCTTCAAAAAGTACAACACCTAGTATATTTCTAACTTATTAACCATTATGCCAAAGTGCTTCCTTCTTTCTTTATATATTTTTCTATAAACATTTTTATACATTTTTCTATAAACCAAGAAAACCTTGTATAGCCAATCAGATGTTAACAAAAGAAAATTAAAAACAAAACATAAATATATATGAAGTTCAGACTTCTCTCCCCCTCTAAATAGTACATTCCCATTTTGTTTTTTACTTTAAAATAAGGTATGTGCAGTGTGCATAGGGATTTGTTCATAGTTTTTTTTATAGTCCGGCCCTCCAACAGTCTGAGGGACAGTGAACTGACCCCCTGTGTAAAAAGTTTGGGGACCCCTGCTTTAGACGAAGTAGTCTTAGAGCTGCAGGACCTCGTAGAAGGGTGCTCTGAGAAGGAGGACTGGTCATCATCTGTGGGTGCCCTATCAGATTTTTTATGGCACTTGCCACTGGGCCTGTCCCTAGATGAAGCCTTGTTAGCTATGGGGTAAGAATAGGCTTTCCCAAAATGGTGTCCTCCCAATCACAAAACGAAATGGCCACCCCCTGCCTCATGGTCTTTGAGGCCTTGCAATCAGCCCTACCTCAGCAAGCTCAAGGGCCTGGATTCACTATTTGGTATGTATAATAGCAGGCTGTAGAATAGCAGCCTGGGCTCTCTTGAGCAAGCTCAGAGGGAATCAGCCCAGCGTTTTCTCAATAGCTTTCCCATGGAAAAGTGGCTGTGCTGAGGCTGACTCCAGGCTGGAGGCTTAAGCGCTCAGTGGGTGGCTGTGGAATAAGCAGGTGGTTGCAAAAGCAAAAAAGCCAAAAACAGTGAAAAGCATCCTGCAGGTAAGTAATCCCCCCCACCTGTCCTCCCTGTTTGTCTACCCGCTGCCTGCCGCTTGCGACAGGTTTGCTTCTCACAGCCGGAGCTCTTTGCTGCCCACCGCCTTCCCTGCCATGAGCAGCGGTTTTGCTGCTCACAGCTGGAACGCTTCCCCACCTACCCACTGCCTGCCTTGCCTTTTTCTATGGATAGTGCTTGCATGCGGTGCGGGGAGGAAGATGTCATGCGGTGCTGGGAGCAGGCCGTGCAGCCCCAAGCTCCAGCCCCACAGCTTGTTCTGTTCTCTCCATGCTGTAGGCATCTTCCTGTGGCATGGGAGAGCAGAAATCAAGCCACATGGCTGGAGTTTGTGCAGGCTGATGCTGTTGCCGGCCCCAGCTACTGCTCTAGGTGCTGCAGCGAGATTCGGCTGCTACACATATACAGCAGCCGAAATCTCGCACAGACATCCTTCTGGCAGTGAAATTTGGGCAAAAATTGCAAATTTTTTGCTTCCGTGCATGCGCAATAGCAGAAAAACCAGCATTTTTTTTTACTGGTATTGCACCGGTTGCAGAGGCACGCCCAGCAGCAACAGAATGAGCTAGGTGCTCCGTTTCCGCTGGCGGAATGGCATTTCTGGCCATTCCGGCTCCTGCCCATCACTGTCTGGGTTATAGCAGGGCAGATCCTGGCAATCAAAAAAGGAGACAGACTCGGTCCTCTATCTGATTAGACGAAGACAACCCATCAGGAATGCTGGCTCCAACCAGGATAGAGAATAGTGAGTTACATAGTGCTATTGGATGAAAAAGGGGAATTAAAATCAATCCAAGATATAAACAAACAAGGAATTGTTATTGAGTGGTGGCCATATTTCCAAATTAAAACAAGATTTTTTAAAAAGAAGAAATTTGGCATTCAAAAAAAGCAATTAGAATTACATAAAATATTACAAGGATCTGGTACAAAAACGATTACAAAAATATATAAATTCCTTTTACTATATAAATTAGAAGAAACTATTAAGGAAACAATGATTAGCTGGATGAGAAATTTTGGACATAAGATTGAATTGGAGCAATGGGATAAAGTATGGGAAAATAATTATAAATTTACAATGGCATATAAGGAACATTTATACAAAACATTTTACCAATGGTATTTGACAAACGTGAAATTGGCCAAAATGTTTCCGAATCTGTCCCCAGAATGTTAGAAATGCAGTCACAAATCTGGAACATTCTACCACCTGTGATGGACTTGCTCACATGCAAGAAAATATTGGCAAAAAGCTAGGGAATGGTTGGAAGGAATGATGGAATATACAATTAAAATGAAACTAGAACTGAACTTATTGGGAAAATTGGACCCAAAAATGGAAGAAGACCAACAATATCTAACACTTTACATACTAACAGAATTACCTTTGCACAATATTGAAAGCAAAAAAAAAATTCCCCAGATGAAATGATGATTAGTAAGATTTTAGAATGTGCTGTAATGGATAGGATGATGACAGAGCTAAAGGAAAAAAGAGGAATTAGACTATGATAGAATTTTGAATACATTTTATAATTGGCTAGAATTTAGGAATCAAAATAAGAAACAAAAAAAATCAAAATCTGAATGATAAAACATTTGTAAATATAAAATTATAGGTTGAGTTATTAATGGTAAGTAAGTACCAAGTCAAATGGCAAAGTATGAAAGTAACCTATGATTTGACAAAATATAATGTATAATATTCTTAATGTTCATAAATGTATATGTTTTGTATTTGTTCAGTTTGCTTTTTCTATTTTTTATTTTAGTATTATTTGCATTGGTATTTTGTATTTGTTTTTAATGTTGGAAAATTAATAAAAAATATTTTTAAAAAATTTGGGGAGACTCAAGTTTGTAAGGGAAGGGTACTAATGTTGTAGCAATCTATTAATCAGTATTCTAGAGATCATTTAGAGAGTGATTTTTTAGTTCTGTATTTTGTATTCTAATTTTCTTTTGAATAAATTAAAAATATATTTTCTACCCATGATGAGTGGCTGCTTATGCATTTATTTCCCCACTGTCTCTCCTTTTACAGAATCACCATTCGATCTAATCCAGTATGACTGCGATTCATCTCAATGAGAAAGTTTTGTCCACTTCATAATTAGCACTGGTTTGGAGGTCACATCCTATTGTTATATGGAATACGACAACTCATCATGGCCAACATTCTGCAGGACAATTTGCCATGGTCAACTCATTGCAGAACAACTTGCTGCGGGGCTCTTCAACTCAATGTATTTATTTATTTGTTTGTTTGTTTGTTTATTTAATTTATTCGGTTTTTTAATGCCGCCCTTCTTCTTAGACTCAAGGCAGTTTACAACATGTTAGCAATAGCACTTTTTAGGAGAACCAGCATATTTCCCCCATAATCCAGGTCCTCATTTTACGCACCTCAGAAGGATGGAAGGCTGAGTCAACCTTGAGCCGGTGATGATATTTGAACCGCTGACCTGCAGATCTACAGTCAGCTCTAGTGGCCTGCAGTACTGCACTCTACTCACTGTGCCAACTTGGCTCAATTTAAAATAAATAATTTAAATAATTTAAATTTAAAATAAATTTAAAATAAATTAAAATATTTTAATTTTTGTCATTCACATTTCATTTTGTCTCTCCTTTGGCACCCTTTCTTTAGTGATTCTATTCCACTATTTCTTCGGTATTAGTGAAACTATTGTCCTGCAATGAACTATGGTGAAAGTTGGCCATGGCAAATTGTCCTGTGGTGAGTTGGCCATTGTGTGTTGGCTATGGCGAGATGGCCATAGTGACTTGACTGTGGCAAGTTGTCATTGAGCTATTATCATATGCTATGTACAAGGAATGGAATTTTCCAGATGGAAAACTGGGAACAGCCATATTTATTATGTACCTTAATGCTTCAGTTAAGATTATGAAGGTTATCTTCCTGTAAATAAAGACTGGTCCTTTGTCAAATTTTGTTCTTTGACAGATTTTGTTCTTACTGAGATAAACAATAGGAACACAACATATTATTTAACTGGAGCATAATATATATTCCTTAGGCTTCTTTCACTTTCAAATTCTTTTCCTCATAACTCACTTAGTATAGGTGTTAGAAAATATTTCAGAACATATTTATCACAACATAGAAAAATAGAGTTTGAAGGGATCTTGAAGGTCATCTAGTCCAACCCAATTTCAGAAAAATAGCTGTCCAGTGTCTTCTTTAAAAATCTCCAGTGATGGAGCTCCCACTATTTCTGATTTTCTATTCTATATTAATATATAATAAACATAATAAATAAAACATTAATATTCTATTTCTCTAGGCTTCACTCTTTTCCTAAAGAGTTACAGTGGCATATATTATGGTACAATGTGTATAATCATCTACTTCCCTCATTTTTCTTTTTGTGGTAATCTTTTAAAAGTTCCTTAATACCTTTTCTATACTAATATTGAATTGAAAAGAAAAGACACAATATTGTTAAGGCAGACATAGTCAATGGTGGCACTTACCAAAAACAGTTCTGGCAGGAACAGATTCTTTATTAATCCAAAATGACACCTGGGAGAGGATCACAGTCATGATGCACGGAATATATGTCTGTATCATAAAATATCCCATTTTCCTTCGGAGATGGAAGTATACTGTCATGACCACATATTCACCTTAAAAAAGCAAAAACAAAAAAACACAACACTTCACTCCATATCTTAATAAAAAAAACCCATCAAAACAGTGAATCATGAAAAAGAAAATCTCTAGTTCTTTCATATCATCCTAAAATCACAAGAAGTTAAAGTAAAATAGGTCACATCTTACATTGCAGCCTTTCTGGAAGCCTCAGCTACTTTTTTAAAACAATACTTTTTATTAAGTTTTGTTCACATTAAAAAGACAAAACATAATTTCACTAATACAGCTTGTCGCTATTGGACGTATCTTCTCCATTCTATATTTTCCATATCTAAGGCTATTATTCTTAACAAACATTCTTATTTCTATTTACAATTACTGTATATTACTTAACATCTATTTACAGTTTACATTTACATTTATTTTGATACATCGTTTTATATTACTTTACACATTAATTGTACTTTCCCTTTCAATCCTATTGTATCGTTTATTCCATATTTTATAAGACATTATTTCCTCTCTCAATTCCATTGTTAATTTACTCATCCCTGTGCATTCTAGCACCTTGTTTATAATCATTGTATTCAAGAGTATTTTTCCTTTCTTCCATGTTTGGGTGAATATGATTCTTGCTGTGGTAATTATATGATGAATAATATAGCAAATTTCCTTTCTCATGTTTTCTTTTATTAGTCCTAGAAGAAATAGTTCTGGTCTCATTTCAATTTTCTTTTCCATTATCTCCTCTATCCATTTTTTAAAAATTTCCCCCCAATATTTCTTTGCATTGGGGCATGTCCAGCACATGTGCTAAAATGTCCCTTGTGTATGATTACATTTCCAACAGTTAGGCAATGTGGATGGATACATTTTGGGCAATCTCGCTGGTGGTAGATGCCATCTATAAAATATTTTATGTATTTTTTTAAAAAATGCGGGCAACTTTGTCAATTTGTAATTTTTGTCCCCAAACTTGTTCCCGATACTCTAATTCAATGTTGTACCCAAAGTTTTTGACCTATGTTATCATTGATTCTTTTATGACTTCCTCCTCCATTTTACCTTTTATGCCTCAGCTACTTTTATCTCTGTGAAGGAAATGAGGGATATAGAATATACCAGGAATTACAAGGTAAGTCCAAGAAAAGGTAACAGATAACAGATCTTAAAACAAAAAACAATTCAAAGAACCAATCAATACCATCTGATTTTTCTCAAGGCAGCATTCCAAAAGATGGTGCCCTCCAAATGTTTTTAAATAAAATTCTGAGGTAAGTCCATCTAATTACAATGGTCAATAGAGAGTAGGAGGATCCTGATTTATGCTGTTTAAGGATTCAGAAAGGTTGTTTAGGGCTTTAAAAAGCTGCTTGGGGAGTTGTAATTCTTCAGAAAGCTTGTCAGACCTGCTCCAATCTGATCCCTTAGGAAAGACACACCCTCAACTCCATTGGGATGAAGCAAAGCGTTCTTTACTAAAAAAATATTGGCCGCAGTAAATTCAGATTAGCTGTGGGTTTCCAATGTTGAAAGGATACACAAAGGTTTCCCCTCGTCTCAGTCGTACTCTATGAACTGTTGCTCTTCAGCCAATCAGAATTTGTTGAAGTGTTCTGAGAATGCTGAGATGTTTTGGGGGTAATTCACTTTCTTTCTCAGCATATGTGGCCTTGGATGCTGGTACAAATTGGTTCTGAGCTTGATGGTCTTTATCACCTGTCATGCCCCCCTCCCTATTTTCCATCATGTATACATAGAATTTTATTGTTCATCCTCTCCCTCCTTGTAGCTTTTGATGGCAGGATGCCTATGAAACACCAAGCTGAGCCTGACAGTCCTGACATTCTGCCTCCCTGCCCCCTACAATGGATAGTTTAGATTTGGGTACTTTGGCCCCCAGGAGGATTTATATGGAACACTTGATGGGAACACATCTGACACCTTTTCACTGAAAATGTCCCATCATCCCAGTCCACTGTGGGGAGCTAAGAATCACCTTGGGGCTTCAGCCACATCAGTTTAGGGGCAGCCTTTCAGGGTTTTTCTCCTATCTTCCTTCCCTGCTGGCCTGCCAGATCTTTAGCAACCCCTTCCTCTAGTTCACATAGGTATTCCACTATGACAACTATGACAGCTATGACAGTCCTAACACAAGAGGTGTCAGGGATCCACAGTAAAAATCAGGCTCTCCGTGTATGCACCCATCCTCATCTCTATTGGCTTGGTGATTATTATTATTATTATTATTATTATTATTATTATTATTATTATTATTATTATTATTAAGATTTGTATGCTGCCCCTTTCCGAAGACTCGGAGCGACTCATGATGAATGTTGTTAGGATCCCCCCTGCCACTGAGCCATCCAGCTGGCAAAATGCTACAGGTACTTTATGTTGTCTGAGTCTTATGTCCAGTTTCTCAACTAGGGCAGGGTTAAATGTGGTGCATCCCAAGTCTTGGAGGGCTACTAGGCTCCCTTTGCATCCCCAGGATTAAACCACCATTTCTAAGGGATTTGTCACCAGGTTGACCAAGTGACATACCAACAGTGGTGGGCCACCATAACCTAGCGCTATGGAACGTGGTGCAAGCACACGTATGCTCCTGGTGAACATGTGCACGTGCTCACGGTGCAAGATTCAGCTTTCTGCGCATGTGCAGAAGGCAAATCTTGTGCGAGAACACTCTCACACACAAGATTTTGCCCATTTCAGGGGGGTTTTTGCTTCTGCGCATGCGGAGATGTTTCTTTGCAAAGGGGCACCGCCTGTCAGGCTGAAAGCCATCATGTAGAATTAGAGACTTTGGTCTGCCACAGTAGATTAGTATTATGGGAATTGGGAGGGGTGGTTGCATGAAAGGGAACGTTACTAGCCACAACAAATTTATATATTTATTTATTTATTTATTAGATTTCTATGCCGCCCTTCACAAAGCGACTCAGGGCAGCATCCAAGGTAATCTTTTGTTCTGCATCAATGTATGTAAGGAGGTGGTCATTAAAATCCCTGCCCGTAGACTGGTCTTCGTGATGAACTTGTGGTTGTGGAGATGGGGGATGAGGGATGAGCCTTATCCTGGGTGGGAAACTTGGGGGGGGGGGCGTGGCTTTGTCCATGCAAGTCGGCAGCTTCTTCCCAAGCTAAGGGGGAGGCCAGCCGTTCCGTGGCAATTTGGGAGTGCTTTCCTGCACCAATCCTGACTTGAAGGGTTGGGATTGAGAGGAGAAAATCTGGAGATTCACACGGTGGGTGCAAAACCCTGGTGGAACCAGTCCCTTTATGACCAGTTGTCGCTGGAGGTATGTTTCACGTTACCTTAAGCATGGCAAAGTGCAGCAGCAAAGAAGAAAGTTTTAAGTGAAGTCATCTGGGTGAGTTTTTTTCTTGGGTCTAAAATCTACTTGAAAGAAAGTAACTTGAGAGAAGTGCCTTTTTTTTCATTTTGAAGATTGCAATTAGCGAGGGAAAGAGACTCCTACACATTCCAGTGGCAAGTGTGTGATTGATTTATAACTGTCCTTTCCCGGAGCAGACTGCAATTAAGAACTACCTGAAAAAAGTTTTTATCTGGAAAGGGCCGGATAAAAGTGCCTGAAGGTTTTTCCATGAGAATGCTGAAGTACTAGTTGACTATTTTTTGAATCTGGAAACAGGAAGAAATATAAAGATTTACATTGTAGATTGTTTCATATTATATTACATATATTATTATATTTTGGGGGGGCTTTTTGGGGGTAGGGAAGAATGCTGCCATCTAGTAGATGTGGTGAGCGGATAAAGCTACATTTTAAATGCCAAGTTTCCAAATTCTCTTATCAATGACCTTGACATTTAGAATTTCCCATAACAAGACCATCTGGTGGGAAAATTAAGATTCTGTTGTTGCTGGTTTTTTTTGTTTTGTTTGGGACTTCTGTTAATCTTGGACCAAGACAGTGTAAAATATTTTTTCTAAGGACCTTTGTTTATTCTTCCTTTTTCCATGTTATTTTTATGTAAAAAAAGAGAAAGAAAACAAATCACTATTACTCTTTTTTTTCTCCCCTGTTTGATTTTTACTTTGGGTGTATATGTATTCCACCTTTTCTTCTTTTGACTGTTTTTTCCTTGTCTTCCCTTCTCCCTCTTTTTGAGGGGGAGGGTTCGTGTGTGTGTGTGTTTTGACTTTTTTGGGGGGACTCCCCTCCCTTTTGTTCTGCCGGGCTCTCGGCACAAGCCCCTAATTAAATGCAAGGGTAGAAAAAGCAGACACACACACGTGAAAAGTCGAGAACACTGTCTTTATCCAAAGGAAAATAGAAGCAAAACACCCTTTTGGTAGTCAAAGGGCTCACCTTCAAAGCAAACAGACTTGAATGCGGTGGGGGGGAAAACAAGAAACAAACACAAAGCAATTAACAAGTAGCTGTGAAGACGTCACAGCTACTCTCCTTCAAATGTTTTCCAACTCACACGTTTGACTATGGGTTTTAAGTTCAGAGTCCTGATAGCAAAGCATCCAGAGAATAAAGCCACTTCCACTGTCACAAACAGATAATCTTCCACACTGAGAGGCTGTCACGCTGCCCATTTAACAGCAGCCCTAATTAGTTGAACTACACCCACCCACAGGTGAACTCTCTTATCTCTTGTAATACCTACATAGCTGCTCTTTTCTATTCATGGCCCTTCGCCTGCGTATGTCAATGAATGCTTCTTCATCAGAGTCCAGAGAAGATAAGGAGGATGAATTGCTTCCTAATGGGCTGCCTGCCATGACCCCCTCTGAGGGTCCCATTTCACAGTCACTCCCTGCTTCCAATGCTGCTTCGCTGTCCAAAGCAGTCGGCAGTAAAACAAGCCTCTGACACTGGGAGGATTCACCCACATCCACCCCCACAGTCCTTGGGACACGAACTGGCCCAGAGCCAACCACAACTCCTTTGGATCTATTTTTTATTGTAGTTGTTGTTTATCATTTTGTTTTTGGGGTCTTTCCTTGTTTTCCTCGGATTACTGAGAAGTTTTTCTTTTTCTTCTATTGGATTACCTTCATGGGTGTTTTATGGAGCATTGGGGTTGCCTACCTATTGAATTACAAATATCCATATTTTTATCTATTGGATTATAAATACAAATATTCCTATTTCTACCCATTGGATTTCAAATATTTATATTTATACCCATTGGATTACAAATTTTCCTATTTTTACCTATTGGATTCTAAATATTTTTGTTTTTTATTCATTGGATTTTATTCATTGGATTTACCTATGGATTACAAACATTCCTATTTTTACCTATTGGATTACAAATATTTTTGTTTTTACCCATTGGATTACAAATATTTATATTTATACCCATTGGATTAAAATTTTTCCTATTTTTATTTATTGAATTACAAATACAGTATTCTTATTTCTACTCATTGGATTAGAAACATTTCTATTTTTACCCATTGGATTACAAATATTCCTATCTTTACCTATTGGATTACAAATATTATAAATATTAGATCACAAATATTTCTATACTTCCCTTTGGTTCCACAGATAGCACACCGTTTCCTCTCGCTGTTTTCCCTCGCTCATCTATTGGGCTGCCATGGCTTCAAGCCGTAGTGTCAAACACCGGCTTCTTTCCTGTCCAGTCGTGGGGAATCTACCTAAAACAGTGGGGTCTGCGCTCATCCACGCTGTCCTACGATGAAGGTTTTAAATCTCTTAAAGAAGAATTTTGTTCTAAAAAGGAAAGTTTGAGTCAAGTGAATGAGAATGTAAATCAGATGAAAGCAGAAATGAAAGAAATTATGGGAAAAAATGATCAGCATTTACAAAAGATAGAAGAAAAGGTAGAAAGGCATGATTCAAAGCTGGAGGAGTTGGCTACAGTTGATAAAATCCAGGAAAAGGCGATGATTATTATGCAAACCGACCAATCTGATTTTTATCTACATTTTCAAAATATTCCGGAAGAAAGAGGAGACGATTTGTGGGAAATAATTGCTGAAATATTATCAGAAACTTTAGAGGAAGAAAAAGAAAAACTACTCAATGGTGTTGATGAGGCTTATAGGGTAAAGACTTACAGGGTAAAGACTTCCGGGGGTGGGGCCAAGGCAGAGCGGAGTTAAGGGAGCAATCGCTACACTTAGCCTGAGGTTTTTCATCTTGGGTGCCTATTCAAAGGCATTGCAAAACTTTGGAGGGGGGAACAACAGGAAAGGGAGTACCGTAGGACAGCGTCGGTGAGCGCAGACCCCACTGTTTTAGGTAGATTCCCCATGACTGGACAGGAAGGAAGCCGGTGTTTGACACAACAGCCTGAAGCCATGGCAGCCCAATAGACGAGCGAAGGAAGACAGCAAGAGGAAACGGTGTGCTATCTGTGGAACAAAAGGGAAGCAGCCAACAACAGAGATGTAGATAAGAACGAATCATCTAAAGGGCTCCTGAGCAGACAGCAAAACACATATTAAAAAATCTGAAAATAAAATATTAGAATATCCAAAACTTGACAAACTATTTGTAACCTCAATTGAAGCCAAAAAAAAGAGGTATTGCAGTGTATGTAAAGGCTTTTCCCCAGACTTATATACTCAGATGATGAAGGTAGAATTTTAATGCTAGAAATCTCAATAGACCATAAAAAAATCTTTAATTGTAATATATGCACCTAATACTAACCAAAAAGAATTTTACAAAAAGCTACATGAACAAATTAATATGATATAAAACCAAAATATTTGCTTGCTAGATGATTTTAATGCTATTGTAGACCCAAATATTGATTACAAAATAGGGAATAAAAGAAATAAAGGTAACAACAGAAACCGATTGCCCTCTGTATTCTTTGACATGGTGGAAGAATTCAGACTTAAGGATGTATAGAGGGAAAGGAATAAACTTAAAAAACAATACACCTACTTTTCACCTCCCCACCAATCATGGTCTAGATTAGACATGATATGGACCAATAATGAGATAGAAAATTAAATAGAAAAAAATAGTATCGGAACAAATATTTGGGCAGATCACCAATCAATAACATTAACGCTGAAAGGAACTGAAAAGGGAAATAAGAGATGGACATTATATGCTAATATAATGAAGGATAAAGAATATATTAAATTTATGGAAAAAGAGCTAACTTTCTTTTAAAAAGAAAACTGGAACAATGACACCACACTACAGAACCTCTGGGACTGCCAAAGCCTATATTAGGGGCTTATCAATCTCATACGTAAGTAGGAAAAATAGAAATAAAAACCAAAAACTAGAAGAAATACAAGACCAAATTAAAAAGTTAGAAACCCAATTACAAAGCAGCCCACAAAATGATACTCTCGGCAAAGAAAAAGATAAAGTAAAACACAAAATTAATCTGATTATCCAAGAGGATGTCCCAAATGAAAAAGGTAAAACAAAACAATTTCGAACACGCAAACAAAATAGACAAATGGTTGGCATATAAATTAAAAAAGGAGAAGGAAATTAAATATATTCAATAATTAGAGGATGAGAAAGGAGTAGCACTTCCACTGCTTCGTTGACTGGACATGGGGTGGAGATGTAAAGCTGGGTATCATCAGCGTACTGATGATACCTCACCCCATGCCCTTGGATGATCTCACCTAGCGGTTTCATGTAGATATTAAATAGCAGGGGAGAGAGGACTGACCCCAGAGGCACCCCACAAGGGAGAGACCTCAGGGTCCACCTCTGACCCCCCACTAACACTGACCGGAGAGGTAGGAGGTAGGAGGAGAACCACTGAAGAACAGTGCCTCCCACTCCCAACCCCTCCAGCCGGCGCAGAAGGATACCATGGTCGATGGTATCGAAAGCTGCTGAGAGGTCAAGGAGCACCAGGACAGAGGATAAACCTCTGTCCCGGGCCCGCCAGAGATCATCCATCAACGCAACCAAAGCAGTTTCCATGCTGTAACCGGGCCTGAAACCCGACTGTTGAGGCGTGCATCTTGCCGTGCTGAGCGCCACTTTGTAAGGCTTAATATGAGCTCTTACAAGTGTTCGATTGGATTCAGACTTACTCTTCCTCCATCGCTTCTCTAGATGTCTCTTCTGGTGTTTCAACTCCCGGAGCTCCTCATTGAACCATGGAACTCTACGGGGTCTAGTGCAGTGGAGAGGTCGCAACGGTGCAATCCGGTCAAGAGCCTCTGCTGCAGCCTTGTTCCAGGCCTCAGTAAGAGACTCTGCCAAACTGTGGACGAGTGTATCTGGAATAACCCCAAGCGCCCTCTGAAAGCCCTCTGAGTCCATCAGGTGTCTGGGGCGGAACCTCCCAATCAGTTATGCCTCCCTATAGGGAAGGATTGGAGCCAGGAAGTTAAGCTGCAGTAGAAAATGATCTGACCATGACAAAGGCAACACTTCTAAGCCCCTTAGTCTCAGATCATTACTCAATTGCCCAGAAAGGAATACCATGTCGGGTGCAAGCCCCCCCTCGTGAGTCAGACCCTGTACTACTTGAGTCAGGTCCATGGCTGTCATGGTGCTAGCTCAGAGGTTTCACCGAGTGATGGCAGGTTGAGGTCCCCCAAGACAATAAGTCTGGGGAACCCCACCACCAGCCCAGCTACCTCCTCGAGCAGCACAGGCAGGGCTATTTACATGCAGCTGGGAGGCAGGTACGTGAGTAACAAGCCCACCTGAACCCCTAAGTCCAACTTCACCAGGAGGGACTCGCAACCCGCAATCTCTGGAGCAATGAGTCTACGCAGGCAAAGGCTCTCCCTGGTTCCCGGATGAGGAGAGCTTTGTTTACCACCGACCTGGCATTGAGTAACAGCAGCCTGAGCCCAGGGCCAGAATTACACTCATCACGAGTGCCTTGAGTTGAGCTCATGGAGCCGGAAGAAGGGATTGCTAATAAGCAGCGATCCCTCCTTCCCCTGGAATGGCTAGCTCCATGGCTTCCACCATACCTGCCTCTCCCCAGCAAGACTGGGATGTTTTGACCCTCTGCCACCCCAGAGATAAGCGTCCCCTCTCCTCCTACCTCTCCAGCATCAGGTGTGCCAGAAATTTCATTCATATCATATTCATTCATTTCATACATATTATAATCCCACCCACCCCATTCCATCTATCACCCCCCTCCCATTCATTTCCATTCACATCATTCCATTCATTCCAGTGATTATGGATATCCATTGTTAGGTAATTAATTTAAAAGACAAATTAATTAAAATTACTAAAATAATCCCATTCACTCATAACATACATAAATTGACCCCCTAAAAATTGTTTAAAAAGAAATACAGGAGGTGAAGCAGAAACAACCACAGGCTTCACAAGAATTAATCTTGGAAACGAGACTTCAAGAACCAAAAGAAGCTAAAAGGTACTACAAATAAAGATGAGGCATGATTTGAATTTTTTTTCAGTCAATGTAAACGGATTGAATAATCCAAGGAAAAGAAACCAAATATTAACCAAACTCACGAAACAAAAAGCGCAGATAAATATTCTACAAGAAGTTCATATCAAAAAATCAAAACAAAGTCTTCTTAACAATTCAAAATTGGGGAAATTGTATACTAGTTTGGCTAATCAAAAGAAAAGAGGAGTGGCAATGTATATAGATGAATTAATTGAATCTAAAGAAATATATAATGATAGTGACGGAAGGATTTTGATAGTACAATTAGACTTAGAAACAAAACCTCTTGTAATTGTCTCAATTTATGCACCAAATGACAACCAAAAACAATTTTATAAAGTTTTACACGAAAAAATAAGCGAATTATCAATTGAAAACATGATAATAATAGGAGATTTTAATGCAATCTCAGATGATCAAATGGATTATACTGGGAAAAGAAAAGAGAAGGAAAAAAAGGTAATCTTACCAGCAACATTTTGGAAAATGAGCACAGAACTATCATTAAAAGACATATGGCGAGAATACCATTTAAAAGATAAACAATATACTTTTTACTCCAACCCACATAAGACTTGGTCTAGAATTGACATGGCCTGGGCTCCAACCCATATAATGGAAGAAATCAGTAAAATAGAAATAGAGACAAATACTTGGGTAGATCATAATCCTTTATTCATATATTGGAAAGGCAAAAAATAAATAAATAATTGGTCAATGAATAGAAACATAATAAAAGATCCAGAGTATAAAAAACGGATAGAGAAAGAAATAGAGATTTTTTTTAAATAAACAAAAATAGTGATACCACTCCACAAAATCTATGGGACATGACAAAGGCATATATATGTGGATTAACAATATCTTTTATAGCCAAAAAAAGCAAAGAAAAGAAAATACGTTTCCGGCTGGAGCTCGACCACGTCGAGGGTGCGGAGGCATAGCTCTGTCTCCGCATCCTGCCTTTCCAGGACTGCAGGGTGCAATTTGCGCTGTGTCGACACCCGGAGGGGTCGGCCCAGGACAGGGGGTCTCCTGGATCCTCCGGGATGGATCGCCGCGGCCCCGGGGGCTAGGGAAAGCCCCGCAGCTGCATCTATAGAAAGCTGCTCCCAAGCGGCTGCCTGGGAGCAGCCATAGCGGTTTCCAAAGAAGGAAGTAAAAAAGATAGAACAAAGAAGTCTAAAAAGAAGCAGATCAATAGATAAAGAAGATTGACAGCACTACAAGATAACCCTTTGGTATACTAACGAGCAAGTTTGAAAAGAGAAGATCCCAGATCGAAAAGGCGAACATAAACAAAGTAAAAAACCTGTAAGTGATATCCATATGCTCAGAAGAAAAATGGCCGGAACTTCTTATCTTTGTTAATATTAATAGTATATTTTTTCCTTTTGAATTTTAAGATCATAGTGTGGTTTTTCTTTTCTTTTTTCTTTTTTATTATTCATATTTTTATAACTATATTTTTTTTTAATAGTAATATAAAGAATGAAAGACTGAACTGTTAATTTATCAAATTGGATGAAATAGGAATATCTAAACGAATTGAACATACGAAAAAATGAACTGAATAAACTGAACTGAATTTAAATCATTTTATTTGAATTTCACTGAAATATTAGCTATTCGGAATAAATTTTGGACTCTTTGTTATATTTTTTCTATTTTTTTCTTTTCTTTTTCTTGGAATCTAAGGGACTATTTTTCTCTAACCAGACATCGGAGGTGTAAGGATTTTTTTTCTTTTACCTTCCAGTATTTTTCCTTTTATATAATAAAAAGACATGGATTTTACTATTATTTTTGTTTTAACTTGCATATTATAGATATTACATTGGATATTGGCTTTGAAGTTTTTTCTTTTTTCTGGACAGTCACATTAAAGCATAATTCATAATTCATATTTGGCATATTTGGACTTATTAGGTTCTTTTTTGGACCCTTATTTCTTTTTGGATTTTGATACTCTTTTTCTTCCTTTTTTAATCTTTTTTCTTTAAATTTTATAGTTATTGTTTGATTTTTATTGTTATTGTTTTATTGTTATTATTACTTCCTCACTTTTTTTCTTTTTTCTTTTTAAAATGGTATAAATAATTCTCAAACAATTTTTTCTTTCTCTCTTTTAAATAATTTTTAAAAGTTTTATTCTCTTTTCCTTACCTTTTTTCATTAGAATTATAGTTTTCCTTTTTTTTGTTATTATTAATTAATTATGTGTTAGAAGCTCTGTTTCTTTCCCTTCTCCACCTGGTCCCCCCCCCATGAGCTTTGGTTTTGAAAAGATTGAACTACTTTTTTTGCTTTTTCTCCTTTTTCTTTTTTTAAAATTAATTAATTATTGTATTAATAGAATTGAATTGATATCTTTCCCTTATTTAAATATTATCCCTCATTATTAGTATTATAGATTTGATTTTTTTCTTCTGTAATTGAGAACAAAATAAGAGATTGATTTAAGTAATAGTTAAACAAAGCAGGAATTTTGGAATATGAAAGGTTCTTACAGGGCACAAAGCATGACTTCGGTGACAACAACAACTACCCGAAAACAAGCAACTACTGCAAACCCAACTTCAACTCCTACACCTAAAGTCTCTCCAACATCATCTCCCTTACAACAAAGGACCATAACTACAATGCTGGCCAAGGAGAAAGAAAAAGAGAAAGAGAAGCTGCCTGCTGATCCAAACTTCCAGTCTATTCAGGATGCATTAGCTGGTAAAGTGGAACTTCGACATACGAGCAGCTCTACTTACGAGCTACTCGAGATAAGAGCTGGGAGGGGAGCGACATTTTTGTTCGCCTCCCGAGCTCACATTCGGGATACGAGCGCCAAGGAGCTGTCTCCTGAAGCCGAACGCTAACTTCCGCGTTCGGCTTCAGGAGACAGCTCCTTGGCGCTCGTATCCCGCGTGTTTTAAAAGGTTGCAGCTGGCCTGGGGGGCTCGGGGGGTGCGCCGCTTCGCTGCTGTCTCCTGAAGCCGAACGCGGAAGTTAGCGTTCGGCTTCAGGAGACAGCTGCGAAGCGGCACGCGTGTTTTAAAACGTGGCAGCCGGCCTGGGGGGCTCGGGGGGAAGCCCCCGAACCCCACAGGCCAGCTGCGACGTTTTAAAACACCCGCGCCGCTTCGCAGCTGTCTCCTGAAGCCGAACGCAGAAGTTAGCGTTCGGCTTCAGGAGACAGCTGCGAAGTGGCGCGCGTGTTTTAAAACGTCGCAGCCGGCCTGGGGGGCTCGGGGGGAAGCCCCCGAACCCCCCAGGCTGGCTGCGACGTTTTAAAACACCCGCGCCGCTTCGCAGCTGTCTCCTGAAGCCGAACGCGGAAGTTAGCATTCGGCTTCAGGAGACAGCTCCTTGGCGCTCGTATCCCCCATGTTTTAAAAGGTTGCAGCCGGCCTGGGGGGCTCGGGGGGTGCGCCGCTTCGCAGCTGTCTCCTGAAGCCGAACGCGGAAGTTAGCGTTCGGCTTCAGGAGACAGCTGCGAAGCGGCGCGCGTGATTTAAAACGTGGCAGCCGGCCTGGGGGGCTCGGGGGGAAGCCCCCGAACCCCCCAGGCCACTTCGCAGCTGTCTCCTGAAGCCGAACGCTAACTTCCGCGTTCGGCGGCAGCGGGTTTTTTTTGTTGTTGCACGGATTAATTGACTTTACATTGTTTCCTATGGGAAACAATGTTTCGTCATACGAGCGTTCCGACTTACGAGCCTCCTTCCGGAACCAATTAGTCTCGTAAGTCGGGGTTCTACTGTATTCAAGATCTCATGCATAAGACACAAACTCAGACACAAATTCAACTTGAGACCAATAAAGAAGAAATAAAGAAGTACCTGGAAGAGATGAAACAAGAGATGAGACAAGAGATGAAAGAGATGAAAGATGAAATTAAAAAAGAACTAACAGAAGTAAAAGGAAACATGGCAGAAATGGATGGGAATATAAAAGTCATACAACAAAATCTACAAGAGAGTGAAAAAAGAATTAAAGTTACAGAGGAAAAAATCCAAGCTATGGGGCAGAAAGTGGAAGAATCTGAAGACCATAACTACAATGCTCATAGAGACTTTGATATCGCAATAACTAACCTTGAACTCCAATTCGCATCACATGGCCTGAGATTTCAAAACATTGAAGAAGAAAGAGATGAAGATCTACCCACAAAAATGGCTGAAGTGATAGGAGGAATTATGCAAGAGGACCCTGCAGAAGTGAAAAGAGAAATAGACGAAGTTTACCGAGTCCAAACTGGATACACAAGACGTCATAACCTACCAAGAGAAGTACATATTAAGTTCTCAAGAAGAGTAATTAAAGATGAGATCATGACACTGACAAGAAACCAGAAATTCCAACTTAATGGAAAAGGAATTACAATTCTGAAACAAGTTCCGAAGAGGGTGAGAGTAAGCAGAAGAGAATACTACTTCCTCACAAGTATTTTAATCAAGAAAAACATTGTGTTTAGATGGATGGTACCAGAGGGCCTTACCTTAACTTGGCAATCAACAAAAGTAATAATTGACAGTGTGGAACTCGCAAGATCTTTCTTAGCACGCACCGGATTGGATAGGATTGATCAGCCTCAGATAGAGCCAAAGAGCAGTGACGACATGATGGGGGCCATGGGCAGAGGCAGGGAAGAAATACCAGAAGTAAAGAAGAAACAACCACTGGCATCACAAGAATTAATTCTAGAAACTAGACTTCGAGAACCAAAGGAAGCAAAAAAATACTACAAATAGAGATGACACATGACTTGAAAATTTTTTCAGTCAATATAAATGGGTTGAACAATCCAAAGAAAAGAAACCTAATATTTACCAAACTTAAAAAACAAAAAGCACAGATAAATATTTTACAAGAAGTTCATATTAAAAAAACAAAACGGAGTCTTCTGAACAACTCAAAATTGGGAAAATTATATACTAGTCTGGCAAATCAAAAGAAAAAGGGCATAACAATATATATAGATGAATTAATTGAATCTAAAGAAATATATAATGACACCGATGGAAGGATTTTGATGGTACAATTAGATCTTGAAACAAAACCTTTTGTAATTGTCTCAATTTATGCACCAAATGATAACCAAAAGCAATTCTATAAAGATTTACATGAAAAAATAAGTGAATTGGCAATTGAAAATATGATAATAATAATAGGAGATTTTAATGCAATTTCAGATGACCAAATGGATTACACTGGAAAAAGGAAAGAAAAGGGAAAAAAGGTAACCTTACCTGTGACATTTTGGAAAATGAGTACAGAACTAGTATTGAAGGATATATGGAGAGAATACCATTTAAAAGATAGACAATATACTTTTTATTCTAACCCACATAAGACCTGGTCCAGAATTGACATGGCTTGGGCCTCAGCACATATAATGGAACAAATTAGTAAAATAGAAATAGAAACAAATACCTGGTCAGACCATAGTCCTTTAGTGATATATTGGAAAGGTAAAAAGAAAATAAATAACTGGTCAATGAATAGAAATATAATAAAAGATCCAGAGTATAAAAAATGGATTTAAGAGAGAATTAGAGATTTTTTAAAAAATAAATAAAAATAGTGACACTACCTCCCAAAACGTATGGGATACAACAAAGGCATATATATGTGGGCTAACAATTTCTTATATAGCAAAAAAAAAAATAAAGAAAAGAAAATACGTTATGAAAAATTAGTAGATCTCAAAAAAGTAGAAATATTAATGCAAAAAGGTGATAATGGTGACAAAGCCAAAAATCATAGAGAATTAATAAAGCAAAAATTGAGATTGATGGAACAAGAACCAATAATAGAAAAGATAAAGAGAGCAAAGCAAGAATATTTCGAACATGCGAATAAACCAGGAAGATGGTTGTCATATAAATTAAGAAGAGAGAGAAAACAAAATTATAAAAAATCTGATAGACTCAAAAGATAAAATGAAATTTAGAATAGAAGAAAAGAAGGAAATAGTTTTAGAATTTTATGGAAAATTATACACGAGAGAAGAAATAAATGAGGATTTAATTTTTGAATATTTGAAAAATATAGACTTACCGGTATTAACCGAAGCACAACAACAAAGATTAAATAAACCCATTACAGAAATGGAACTAAAACAATCTATAAAGAACCAGAAAAATAATAAAGCGACGGGCCCAGATGCGATACCAGTAGAATTTTATAAGTTCGATATAGAAATATTCTTTTTAAATATGTTTGAGATATATAATCAAATAATGGTAGAAGGCATATTACCCAAGACATGGTCATAAACGTTAATAACCTTAACACATAAAGTGGGTACAGAAAAAGAAAAAATTGAGAACTATAGACCAATTTCATTGTTAAACGTAGATTATACAATTTTTATATCAATCTTTGCTAACAGGTTTAAACACATTATAAATGATATGATACATAGTGATCAAAATGGTTTTTTTACCAGGAAGTCAAATTAAAAATAATCTAAGAACAATAATAAATACATTAGAATACTATGGACAACATCCAGAAAAACAAATGACGCTTATATTTTTAGATGCGAAAAAAGCATTTGATAATGTAGACTGGAATTTTATGAAAATACAATTAAATAAGATGGAGGTTGGAACTAAGTTTTTTAATATAATAGATGCAATATATTCTGAACAAACAACTAAAATCATAATAAATAGTGAGTTGACTGAAAAAGTGGCAATACAACGAGGAGTAAGACAAGGGTGTTCAATATCACCACTCTTATTTATGTTAACCCTGGAAGCACTGTTGATAAAAATAAGAGCTGACAGGGAGATAAAAGGGTTGAAGATAAGAAAAGAGATTTATAAAGTACAAGCATTCGCAGATGATGTGGTTCTAATTTTAGAAGATTCCAAGACTGAAGATTAAAAAAGAAATTTACAAAACACAAGCATTCACTGACGACGTGGTCTTTATTTTAGAAGACCCAACAGAATCTATTTTAAAATTAATAGATCTAATTGAAGAATATGGGAATGTTGCAGGATTGAAAGTAAATAAAGAAAAGACACAGATATTAACAAAAAAATATGACAGAGACACAGGAAAAATATCTAGAAGATTTATCAAATATGAAAATTACAAAAAAGGTGAAATATTTAGGGATATGGATGACTTCCAAAGCCATATCCCTAAAAAAGGATAGTTACTTAAAATTATTAGGTCAGATTAAAAAAGATTTAGATGTATGGAGCAATTTGCAATTATCATTGGTAGGAAGAATTTCTACAATTAAAATGAATATTCTCCCCAAAATTTTGTTCCATTTTCAAGTTATTCCAATAAACCCAGGATCGAAATTTTTCGCAGAATTAAATAAAACAATAAAAAAAATTATATGGCAAGGTAAAAAACCAAGAATAAAACAAAATTCATTAGAAGATCGTAAAGAAAGAGGAGGCCTCGGCCTTCCAAACTGGAAATTATACTATGACGCCACCGCACTAACATGGATAAAAGAGTGGCTGAACTTAGAAAATCAAAGGTTACTCAACTTAGAAGGTCATGATCTGATGGTGGGTTGGCATGTTTTTATATGGTATGAAAAACTAAAAACACATTCTTATTTTAAAAATAATATTATTAGAAAAGCATTGATTGATGTATGGAATGAAATAAAAATAATAATTTCTTAGTAATGCCAGAATGGGTTTCACCTATTGAAGCCATCACACATCCGAATCTTATATAAAAAGGTAAGATTTGGAAATATAGAGATCTATTGGATAATCAATTAAAACTTAGAACAAAATAAGAGTTACAAGAATTAGGTATTGACTTAGATTGGTGGCAATATACACAGATTAGCTCTAGATATCAAATGAACGTAAAAACTTATATTTTTAGAAAAGAAAATAATGTATTAAGTAAATTACTACTTCAAAATCAAGTAAAGTTAATTGGAAATGTATATAAATATTTAATAAATCATAGAACGATAGGTTGGATCTTGAAAGACAACATGATTAGTTGGTGCAAAAATTTTGGCAAAGAGATAAATTTAGAAACATGGGAAAAGATATGGCTGTATAACTGGAAAATAACAAAATCAATTTCCTTTAAAGAAAATCAAATTAAGATGTTTTATAGATGGCACCTCCCATCATATAGAATTTCCAAAATGTTTCCGACAGTGTCACCTGTTTGTTGGAAATGTAAAAAAGAAACTGGCACATACTACCATACATGGTGGACATGTCCTGAGGCTAAAAAATTTTGGAACAAAGTTGAGAAATGGATAAATGAAATAACAAAGGAGAAGATTAAAAAATCTCCTTTATTCTTTTTATTGGGAATTTCAAATACAAAGTACAAAAAAGAAATTTACTATTTAATAATACATATATTGGTTGCGGCACGAATTACATTTGCGCAGAAATGGAAAGAAAAGGAAATACCAAAGGATGTACAGGTATTCAAAAAGATTATAGAATGTGCAGAACTAAACATGATGACAAAACCTTTGAACAATCAAGCTGAAACAGAATTTTATAAAGTATGGGATAAAGTATACGAATGGTGGAATTTTAAAAATAGCATTAAAAATTAAATAAGTAAGAATTTATAACTATTTGAAGATTTATAAGATAGAGTGAAATAATTTAAAAACAATATAAGCATAGAATTTTTGTTTTTTGTTTTTTGTTTTCTTTACAGTATGATAAAGTTAGAAGTGCTATTTTTTCTTACATTTTTTATATTTTATCTTTTTTGAATAAGTACATGATATTCTATAGATAAAGAAATTTAATTAACATAATTAACATAAAGAATATAGAGTTAAATTTAACAAGAATGTAATGTACACGAGTGACATTTCTGTATTGATCTGATAACAGTTAGGGTATTTTATTTCTGTATTAGTTAGACTTCTACGACAAGAGGAGCAATGGTAGCTCCTTAAATGTTTAATGTCATTTGTCTTTGTCTTTTTTGAAAAATAATTTAAAAAATTATAAAAAAAATTGTTAAAAAAGTAAAAATATAAAATACATATACACAAATATAAAAATAGCCTAGACGTAATTAATTTACTTGTACTGTAGTTCTTAAAAGGAAGAGCATAAAACAACAGCAGCAGCAAGAGGGCGCCAAACTCCAAGCTTATTAAGCTGGTTAGTTCTCAAAGTTATAGTAGTTCTAAGAAAGTTAAATATAAATATCCGAGTCCCAGGGTATAAATACAGAAAGGTCTTTTTAGTGATGGTCGCAATCAATGACCAATACTGTAAAAATTCTGTCTCTTTATCTTGTTTGTAATTTTCCCAGGTTCTTTCTCTATGGGAGCTCCAGCTTTCATCAAATGTCCTGGGCAACCTCCAGCAGTCCTCAATCCCATTAGGTAATGGCTTTATCTCCATCGTCCCTTCATAGCTCCACTCTGCCAACACAGCCGTAAATCCCCTCTAGGTAACCTCTGGATGACACAATCTGGGTGACACTTTGTTTTTCCTTTTTTGAGGTAACAAGAATGACGATCCTTCGAACATCTGGCACCCCCACCTTCGGCGACCCGGCATCCTGGGACCATACAGTTCAATAAGCCAGAATTGATTATGAAACTGTCTGGCTAAATCTAACTAAGTCCGCTAATCTTGTAAATAGGAAGTCATGATGGGGCGGGGGTGGCATTCGGGGCTAGCCGCTATCTTCCGCCCAACAGCTGATCCCGTCCAAACCCTCCTTCTTCACTGTCGCCTCAATGCCACACGTCCCAAATGGAAAGAAACTTCCGGTGGCAAAGCTCACTGCCAAGATCGCCCCAAGCCTCACCATACAATTATGGGGCGCTGTAATAGAATGTCTCAGAGACGGAGACAGGGATGAAGACAAAGGCGGAAGTGAAGGCGGCGCCCGAGGACAGTCGTCATCTTCCGCCTAGCGGCTGATCTCACCTCTCCTCTTCGCTTCACCGCCACCCAGTCACTTCAACAGAGCCTCCAATAGCTGCAAGCTCAGCCGCCAACTCTCACACACAAGGTAATGTTAGAATGTGCTGCTCTAATTTAATTTAGACAGTCTAGACTTAGATGTTTCACCATAGTCTGGCAGAACAGCGTCTTCTAGCTTCCTCCTGACCGCCCACCGGAACCGGATATGGTTGGCTCTGGGCCAGCTCCTGCTCCAAGGACTGTGGATGTTTATTTATTTATTTATTTATTTATTAGATTTGTATGCCACCTCTCTCCTCAGAGTCGGGGCGGCTCACAATGTTGGTTTGGGAGAATCCTCACGTTCTCAGAGACCATTTTTGCTGCCAACAGCTTCAAACAGTAAGGATTTTATGTCAAGGGCAGACTCTGGGAGTGAAGCAGGATTGGATGATGAGGTAGTTTTTGCAACCAGTTGCAATGGCAGTTTGCAGATCTAGCGCGGGAGCAGATGGCCACGAGGACGTTGAAGCAATTGAAACAAGGCTTGCACCTGTTGGCAGAATATTTGTCTGGCTTATGGTGCAGGTGCAGGTGCAGGTGCAATGGAATGAGGCTGCGTTGATGGAGGCATTCCAGGACGGCTTGTCCAAGGCTATGTTGGATGAGCTGCTTCATGAGGCCCTGCCCCGCACTCTGGATGGACTGCCTGGATATAGATTGCTTTTCTTATTTTTAAACATACCAATTAAAGTTAATAAAACCTTTTTTAATGACATGAACAAGATAAAAACTAAATTTATTTGGCAAGGAGAAAGACCAAGGATTACTTTAAGATGTCTACAAGATGTACGAATAAGAGGAGGATTTGGACTTCCAAACTGGCATTGTATTATCAAGCGGTGGCAATGACATGAATTAAAGAATGGACAATGCTCAGAAACAAAAGACGTTTGACTTTAGAAGGGCATGATTTACACATGGGATGGCACTCATTTGTATGATATGGAAAACGGACTATACATAGGTACTTTCAAAGATATAGCATTAGAAACTCTTTAATTGAAACTTGGGAAAAAATTAAAAACAAACATTATTCTAGAGTACCTTATTGGACTGCACCTTTGGAAGCTCAGATATACCCCAGCAGAGTACAGTGGAATAAAACTTCAAGATAGAAAGATTTAATAGGACAGTCAAAAAGGTTGAAAACAATGATAGAATTAGAAAAACAAGGTATAAATCTTGATTGGTACATGTATACACAATTGCAGGCAAGATATAACGAAGATAATAAAGAAGGTATCAATCTTGAAAAAACTAAACAAGATGAAATTTTGTTTGGCTCAGATGAGCATATGATAAAAAAAGTTTTATGGTTATTTTTTGTCTATTGATTTAGAATTGAACAAGTTAAAGATACAATGATAAAGTGGATGAAGAATATAGGATATTCAATAGATAGAGATAAGTGGAAACAAATTTGGGAAAGAAATTATAAAATGTCAATGTTAACAGCGTATAAAGAGAATATGTATAAGATGTTTCATAGATGTACAGTATATGACATCAGAAAGATTAGCAAAATGTTTAAGAATAGATCAATGAAATGCTGGAAATGTAATCAGCTACCAGGCTCTTTTTATCATATGTGGTGGACATGCACAGAAGTTAAGAAACTTTGGAAAGAGATTCAGCAATGGATACAGAAGATTTTGAAAAGGACTATTGAATTTAAACCAGAAATATTCTTATTTGGTATTTTACCAGAAAATTTTAATAAAGAAGTAATATATTTGATTATACATATTTTAACAGCAGCTAGAATAGCATATGCACAAAATTGGAAGCTGAATAAAATTCCAGATGAAAGACAAATATTACGTAAGATTTTAGATTGTGCTGATATGAATAGGCTTACTTTAAAACTTAAAGATAAAGAGGAGTGTGATTTTATGAATGTTTTGAAACTAAAAATAATTGAGAAGTATTTTCTTTTAATTACTTTTGAATAAATACATGATGATTTAATTTTAATCTATTAAAGAACCAGATGATGAAATAAGGACTGGTGGCAGCATTGGATAAGGAGTTAACACAGAGATGAAAGGATTAAATTAGATATTGAGTTAAGATGTTAAGATGTTAATGTTTTATTATAAATAGAAAAAGGGAATATAAGGGACTAGATTTCATAATATTGTTATTTGTAGATGAAATATATCTTGTGTGGTTAATTTTAATTAACTTAGCAAAGAAGAGGATAAAAATACATATTGAAAGTATTATTAGTGTTTTTTCTCTCTGAACGTTTACCATATCTAAGAAATATTATTAATTATTATTTTAAGCATTTATTCTGTGTTTTTTATTGCTCATGATGTTTTATTGTATGTTGAAAGAAAGGTAAAGGAAAATTTTATCCCCCCCCCCAAAAAAAAAACCTGGAAAAAAGTTAATATCAGTGTCGGCAACACGGCTCTGTTAATAAATCGAACCTTGGATGAGAGAATTGGATTGGAATCTGTTTATTTCCCAGATGCTATTTGGGGCACTGAGTACAATACTCAGGAGCCACACTGTTCATGCATTGAAATAAAAAAAAACTGAAGAAAGAAAAAGCATGTGTCAGGCCGAAGCCATCATGTGGAGCTAGAGACTTTGGCCTCCCATAGTAGAATAGTATTAGGAGAACTGGGGGGAGGGGATAGTTGCATGAGAGGGAAAGTTACTAGTCACAACAAATTCCTTTCTTAGAATCCAAAGTCATCTTTTGTTCTGCATCAACTGAAGTAAAGAGGAAGTCAGTGAAATCCCTGCACTCGGACTGGTCCTCGTGATGAACTTGTGGGTGTGGGGATGTGGGATTAACCTTAACCTGGGTGTGGTACTGGAAGGAAGTTAGTATCGGAATTTGATGTCAGCGCCCCAAATAGCATCTGAGAAATAAATCAGATTCCAGTCCAATTCTCTCATCCAAGGTTCGATTTATTAGCAGAGCCATGTTGGTCACAGCATTGCCATTCCGACACTATATTCCGATACAACATTCCTTCCTTTAGTCCTTCCTTTAGGACTTCCTTTAGTCCTTCCATGATTTTTTATTGTTTTTTCATCCAGGTTGTATTTTTTGCATAAATTGTTTTTCAACTTTTCATTCTTCAGTTTTCCTTCTTTCAAATATTTCATATTGCTGACATCTCCTCATGGTTTTTACATTTTATTTTCAAGTCAAATTTTACACTTTGATGTTTCAGCGGGATATTTTTTTTTGCATTTTGTAACCTAATTCTGCAGTTATAATGGCAGCTGTGCTTATACATTAGTTGTTTTGTTTCACATAGTGTATCCGATGGGAAATGTTGTTCATGGCATTTAATAGATCCTTTACACATTTGCTATACATTTCACGGTTTGCAGGTAGTCTTTGTTTTTCTGTGTTTTCATTGATGTGGTTTTGAATCTTTTCTTTCAGCATTTTTGCTAGATCACTTAGCTCTACACTTTCAAGTTGTTGCACAGGAGGATCTTCATCCTATATGTTGGTTTCTCCCACTGGTTAGTCAGATTGTTGGAACAATTTCTTCAGCCTGATCATCATTACTGGTTGTTGTTTTAATCAATGTTTCCAGATGTTGCATTTCTGCATCTATAAAAACTTTATTATGGATTATGAACATCTTTGATCCATTCATCTTTGTTCAGTTACATCACTTTCCAGATGTTTTTCCTTCCACAGTTGTAGCATTCTTTTTTGAAATCCCCTGGCTGTTCGTTCTGCTTGGTAGTAACATTTGATGATTTCTTGATTTTCTTCGGTTGTCCAAGTTTTGCGCTTTTGTTCCAGTCGCTTTGCAGTTGCATGCCCTGGTTTTCCAGTAGTAATAAGTGGGCCCTGTGACAGATGTCCAGGAGCAGATGTGGCCCTTATTGACCTAGGCAATGTCCAATCCAGTGGGGAATTTTGTTGTTTTCTCCTCATCATTGGTGATGATAGGCGCCTGGGTTGGTTCACTGTGGCTAAGCCACTACTGATCAGAATGTGGCAATCCATAGGGACTGCACTGGATAGTGGTCCAGGCCCATGCACGACAGCCCAATTGTTGTTGTTGTTGTTGTTGCTATTGTTGTTGATGATGGGGTGGCGCAGCAATTAGAGTGCTGTACTGCAGGCCACTGAAGCTGACTGTAGATCTGAAGGTCAGCGGTTCAAATCTCATCACTGGCTCAAGGTTGGCTCAGCCTTCCATCCTTCCGAGGGGGGTAAAATGAGGACCCAGATTGTGGGAGCAATATGCTGGCTCTGTTAAAAAGTGCTATTGCTAACATGTTGTAAGCCGCCCTGAGTCTAAGTAGAAGGGCGGCAGAAAAATTGAATGAATGAATGAATGAATGAATGAATGAATGAATAAATAAATAAATAAATAAATTTAATCTTCAACCTAACGGTTCAAATCCTAACCAAGGATTTAAGACTGATTAGGGTAATATCTGAGTATATAGGCAGTTCCAGGTAAGGTGTTTTTTTTTGCAAAGTCAGAATATTTAGGTCTGATAAATTCAAAATTTTCATCTACCTAAGCAATCCTTTCAGTACTGCTCCAAGGTTCCTAATACTAGTGGTACAACCATTAATTTCTTCCTCCCCAATTACTCAACTTCATTTTTTCTGGTTGTTTCTCGTCACTTCATGCATCAGCTAGTATTGCAATATAAATGAACGAGACTTCATTTATCATTATCATTATTTGATATCCCACACCAAGGGCTTCAACTAAATTAAAGGCATACAAGTCAACCCACTGAATTGTTGATCATCAGTGAAAGCTGAGAAATATTGTATGTTATTCAGCTGAACAATTCCCAATAAAACCTAGGTAATTGCATTTTGAAACAGCTTTGTCTTCAGTGGCAGCCTCACAGGACAGAGATTGTCACTGTGTTAATAGGGCTTTTCAGAATATTATGCCCACCCAATTATTAGATATTTAAATGGTAAAATGATTACTGAATTAAACTATAAATTCCAGAAAAGAATAAATTAATTAATTTCCAAATTTTGGGAACTGAAATTGCATCATCCAATTTACAGAGTCTAATTTTTGACTGAATTATGTTGAGTCTATGGAGAGGGGCGGCATACAAATCTAATAAATAAATAAATAAATAAAATATTGATGTCCATCCATCACCCTGGGGGGGGATTATTGACCCCCTCAGAGAGGGTTCAGAATTTGGGCATCCTGCTTGATCCACAGCTGACTTTAGAACACCATCTGTCAGCTGTGGCGAGGGGGGCGTTTGCCCAGGTCCAGCTGGTGCACCAGTGGCAGCCCTATTTGGACAGGAAGTCTTTGCTCACAGTCGCTCATGCCCTTATCACCTCAAAGTTCAACTACTGCAATGCTCTCTATATGGGGCTACTTTTGAAGAGTGTTTGGAAACTTCAGATCGTCCAAAATCCAGCCGCATGAGCGGTTTTGGACCTTCCAAGACATGTCCATATCTCGCCATCACTCCGCGGACTGCATTGTCTGCCGATCTGTTTCTGGACACAATTCAAAGTGTTGGTTATGACCTATAAAGCCCTATATGGCATAGAACCAGACTATCTCTGAGACCGCCTTCTGCCGCACGAATCCCAGCAATCAGTGAGGTCCCACAGAGTTGGTCTCCTTAGGGTCCTGTCAACCAAACAATGTTGGCTGGTGGGACCTAGGGGAAGAGCCTTCTCTGAGGGGGGCACAGCCCTCTGGAATCAGCTCCCCCCAGAGATTCGCACTGCCCCCACCCTCCTTGTCTTCCAAAAGAACTTATCTTTGTCGCCAGGTCTGGGGTTACTAGATCTTCCCCCCTGACCAATGAATGTTTAGTATGATTCGTTGAATGAATGTTAAATGGAAGTTTTTAAAGTTAGATTTTTAAGGATTGTTTTATGTATATTAATTGGATTAATTTTACTATTGTCTTTTTGTATATGTTGTGAGCCACCCCAGGTCCTCAAAGAGGGGCGGCATATAAATTCAATTAAATAAATAAATAAATAAATAAATTTCCATTTTCATCCACCATAAGCACTCAAAGCAAAACACAGATTTTGAAATAAACAGTCACAAACTGGTTAATTTTCCAAATATAGCTTTTCTATCTAAAACAGGAACAGAACCAGTATGAAGCAGATTTTAATAAACACTTTATCTAGTTTAAACCATATAATATTCCAGTATTCCAGTTCAATTTTAAATCTAAATTATTTTAAGCTCAGTAGCGCCTTGATAAAAATTTAAGTTCAACACTGTCTCTATTGACAACCAGTAGCTTTTTATTATTTGCAATTCTTTCCAGCCAAAAAGTGAATCACCTAGAATGTTCTGCATGCAGGATCAATACTTTACATCAATATTTATATTCTCTACAAGCATACTAAGTAGTCATTTTTTATAAACCAAGATAGAATTTTTAATCTATCTTTATACATAATGTTAGCAGGTAGCAACACAGATTGATGCAGCATGAAATGTAAATAATGCTCTATAATAAAGATCTCCAGTGTCCTAAATGGCAAATCTTCTAATAGTACATGTGTCAAAATACCTCAAAAACCCATTGTCATTATTATCATAGCTGAATAATTATCGTTATAATAATTATCTTTATCAGAGTCAACATAATGCATGAGAAAAAAAGAATAGATAGCAGTTATATACATTTAAAAAGTGAACAGCGTTCTTACAAAAATCTTCCCAAAAGTGCAAAAATCTGCCAAAAGTGCAAAGAAGAATTAATATGATTTAAAGGCCTGGAGACAAAAACACTTGAAGAATGATTGCCAGAATTGCATATGGCTAGTCTAGAGAAAAGAAGGACTAAATGTAACGTGACAGCAGTATTCCAGTATTTCTGGAGCTACCACAAAAAAGAGGGTCTAAACTTATTTTTCAAAGCACCAGAAGCCAAGATAAGAAACAATGGATGGAAACCAATCAAGGAGAGAAGTAATCTGGAATTAAGAAGAAACTTCCTAACAGTGAGAACAATTAACCAGTGGAACAGCTTGCTTCAGAAGTTGTAAGTCCTTCATCACTGGAGGTTTTAAAGAAAAGACAGGACACCTATCTGAAATGGTATAGAGCCGTGATGGCGAACCTATGGCACCCATGCCACAGGTAGCATGTGGAGCCATATTGGAGGACACATGAGGTGTTACCCTATGTCAACTCCTGGGCACTGGGTTAGAAGATTGTTCTTAAAGAACCTGAAATACTGAATAAAAAATCTGCAAAGATTTGATTGTTATCTCTTTATTATTTCTTTGTATAAAGTCTTTCTGAATGAATCCATAAGGGATCAATAGTGTCTCATTGACTGATAATTTCCAATTTATTATGAAAATATTGCTTCCTCTTGCTATCAATAATGCCATTCGAAGATATGTCAGCTACCCAATTCTGTTCTGAGTTACAGTACGGGATTAAAATCGTCAAAAAACATAAACAACAAAATTAATTTAAAAAAACCCTCACCTATATATCTTCAGTGTGGTTACTTCTCTTGCTGTTCTACATATTGTTATACTTAAACATGAATTTAAAAACCATCACAAACAGTAATAACTGTTATACTTAATACACTTGCTCTAGCAGCTTTTTAATGTGAATTTATTTGGACAATCTGCAGGTTTATTATTGTACACTAAGCCACAACTAATGATTAGCATTGACAAACCATGTAGTTCTGAAGCATGTCACTTTGCTGCAAACTCCCATGCTTTTAATTGCCTTTTCAAGTATTTTCACTTTAGCTCTGAAAGAATTACCCAGCAAAGAGCAAGCAAGTTTATCTAAACCTAATATGGAAGAATCTTACCTGTGATAGATTTAATTGTGTCAGTAGATGCTGTATATCCAAGTAGGTCATATTGAACTAAACTAGAAGACTCTTCAGGGACTTCCACTGAATTTTTGGGTCCTTTTGTCCAGGTGTAGATCATTTCACTCTTTGGATATGCATCTGAACAAGATATATTTAGAAAAAAATATAATGGACAAGACATTTGTTTTAAGAACTTATCTTAAAATCTAATGAAAGCATTCCTGTTGCTTTCAAGGGCACTAAGCTTTCCTTTTTGACAAAGACACAAGCCTGTGGCTATTCACTGACCTGTTTTTTACAACAAGAACAAAAATGGAGCTTTAGTACCATAAGTAAAATATCATAACGGGGACTTACAGCTTCCAATTTTAGTGGACAGGCATGTCCATCCATTGGGAAATCCACCAATCTCATGGGACACTCAGCACTTATGGTGAGCCTATAGGAACCATGTAAAATTAGTCTTGACATAGGACAGTACATCAGCAATTAATAAATCATGCAAATTTATAGAATATATAAAGCAGGTACCTCATTGTATAGAGAATGGTGCCATTTTTCATAATTCTAAATAGTTTATTTGGGGCAGTCATGTTATGAGACACAGATTTTTTTCCATTCCGAAAGAAAGTATCTGGGGTCCACACTTTGTTAACCATCAAGTTGTTTAATCTTAGAATTTCAATGGGACCATCATATTTTAATCTCTTGTCCACCCATGTCTGACGAAAAAAAACATCCATTGTATATTCCTACAATTGGAAACAAATTAAACAATGTTATACAGTACATGCATTTCCCCAAGAATAAATCAGTGATAGGAAACTATAAAGTCCCTAAACCCATTTCTATCAATTCGATAGAACTATATACATCTTAATACTTTAATTTTACACATTAGTTATATAAATAAATTACTAAACATACTAAATCAAAATAATTACTGTAATCTAATAGAATGGCAAGAAGCATGTAATTAAAGTTGTTCAGGACTGGAAATGAAATGATTCATTCACTAACGATTGATTGTATGTCCTTGTTATTATTACTTTTTTATTTTTTATAAATGATAAAAATTTGTACTGGGAATATACTGTATTCTTATAGCAAACAAATGAAAGAAATGTGATTGAATTGCAACTGGTAAAAACTAGTAAAAACTCCATGGGGGGGGGGGGGAAGTGAAGCTCTTCCACAACATAGTAAATCTTGTAACTTCACAACCTTTTGTATATAAGATACATTTTAAATTTAATTAGATTTGCCTTCTGTGTTATATTGTTATATTATATGCTGTGAGCCCCAAGTCCTCGGAGAGGGGCTGCATACAAATCAAATCAAATCAATCAATCAATAAGGAAGTTTGTAAATCTTGCAAAATCATTTTAACTGGGCCCTCAGCATCTAAGCATACTGCTCATTAGGGAAAACTCCTGCATTGGGACATTTGCAAGTAGTCTAAAAGAAATCAAGACAGTGGCCACAGACATCTGATCAAGATCTTTATCTTTCTTAAAATCTATCGGGGGGGGGGCTCAATAATATAATTTCTATCCATTTCTATCTCTATCTGGGGATGGTTACACAACTATTGCAATGTCTTAAAAGTATCAAATGAATAAAAATAAAAATGAATTGGGTAGAATTCTAAAAAATTCAGCTCATCTTTTATTATTCTTTTAAAACTGCTATTGCAAGACAATTGCTTATACAAAAATAAGTAATGCCTGGTATAACTGGATATTTCATTGGTATTTCTGAAATAAATATCGAGCTGATACATAGGATCAGTGTCCAGACTATTTCTTGCCTTTCCTCCCAGGCAAATGGGGTGATTTCACTTGATTATATGGATTGTAGTATTCATTATATCCTGATTGACTTCAATCAAGCCCCCAACTTTACTATGCCAATTTTTTGAGGTTTTTCCTTTTTAAAAAAAATATGGAAAGACCAGAATAGAAGATGTCATAGCCCCATACAATAAAGCCTGAAAATAAGCTGCTGGTATTCTGTTCTTTTTTTGCATGAATAAAAGGTGAATCGCAAAGCTGTTCATTTAGTCACACATTTAGTACTAGGTTTAATTTTTTTTCTTCCTCAAACCTGTCATAATACTCATACTTACCATTTCTACATCGGAAACAGGTCCAAAACTTGTGACATAGATATCTGTTTTGACTTCAGTAACAGGACCTAATGTATAAAAAGAAAGTAACCAAGGAGACTTGAATTGTTCTTCATAAAAAATGGAAAAATTATGCAAACAAATGCCAAGACTTACATGAACAACAAGCCTCATTTTAGGAAAACGAAGCACTTACATGTGGCAGCTGTATTTACAGATTCCTGTATAACATGGATTTCCATATGCTTTTACATATTTTCCTTTGTTTATGCAAATACAATTCATATACAGTTTTGTTCTCTCTTTCTCTCCCCTCTCTCTCTATATCTTGTCTGTATATGTGTGTGCGTGTATCTGTCTGTCTGTCTTGCTTGCTCGCTTGCTCTTGCTCTGTATCTTCTCCCAGTCTGTCTTTCTGTGTCTCTCTGTCTCTGTCAGTCTCTGTCCTTTGTGTGTTTCTCTTCTCTCTTTCTCTTGTCTCTTCTCTCTCTCTCCCTTCCCCCCCTCTCTCTTATTCTAATTCTTTGGTGCCTCATCTCTCACTGCCCAACAGACTGCAGCAAGAAATGGTGGGAGGATACTTCCGGTCTTCGTTGGTGCTGGATGTGCCTCAGTCACTGAAGGAGATGTTTGACATGCTCTCCACAACAAGACACTGGCTTATCCCACCCCACAGCTGATGCCGCTGCTGTTTCCATGGGCAAGTGGGGCAGGATCGCATTGTGGCTATGTGCCTTTATGAGCTGCAGGAGGAGGCAGGGACCTCATCTCCCCCATTGTGAAGTGTGCTAAATTTCACTGTGCTGCGCAAGGTGCTGTGAGCAGTGGGAAGGCCATGAAGGCAGCAACAGCAGCAGTATTGGCCATGGCTGGGTCAGGCCAGTGTCTCAGGGCAAAGAGCAGGTTGTGCATTTCCCTGAATGATCAAGGTGTGCCCAGCACTAACAAGGGGCAGAAGAAGTGCTGTGAGACCCAACAAGAGATGTGGTCCCTGCTGTTTATCTCTACCGCAATGCTTCACAGACACAGTTTACAGCTCTGAACCTGAGGAAGTGGGAGGCAAGGGCTGCCTTAAGTGCAAATGTACCATGACAAAGGTGGAATGTTGTTGCTGCACAAAGGCAAGTACAGAGGTGCTTTGCTCCTGCATTAAGGCTCCAGCCATCGCCACTGCTGCTTCGGCCCACCTGCACTGCCCCACTCTGCCGCAACAGTGCCATTACCTCAGTCTGGCCAGTAGGGGTGGTGCTGCTCTTTGCACTTCTTGTACCACCCTGTACAGTGGAGATTTTCAGTTCCACCATAAGCTACCCAGGCAGGCAGGCGCACCTGGGTGAAGGACCTCCTCTGAGATGACAAATGGGCCAGTCCCCTTGACTAAAGCTCTGGAATAGCTCTCTAGCAGAACCAACATCTCAGAGGAACAAAACAGAATCAATCCTCCAGAGGATGAAAACGGCTGGATATATGTCACACAAAGAAGGAAAAACAAACCAAATACAAAATTGCTACCAATTCCAACCCACCCCCTCCCAACTCCACTGCCTACAAGCAACAAATACCTAGGACTCCTAACACAAGAGAACCCACATATAATTGACAAAGAATCACCAGAAAGAAAGCACAATAAAACAGTGCCACCAGATGCTACCTCAACAAAGAAAAAGACCCCACACACCAACCCAGTCAAAAGGAAAAGTAGAGTGCTGGTGATTGGTGACTCAATTCTCGGGGGAACTGAACTTACCACCTGTAGACCAGACAATCAAACCAGAGAGATGTGCTGCCTCCCTGGAGCTAAAATCTCTGACATAACACAAAATCTACCGGTAATCAAAATAATAAAACCCACAGATTACTATCCCCAACTGGTGATCCATGCAGAAACAAATGACACAGGGAAAGACTTGAATGCAATAATGAGAGACTATGACCAATTGGGCAACACAATCAAAACCATAGGTGCACAGGTTGTTTTTTCTTCTATCCTACCTACAAGAGGATGACACCTGCCCAGAGAACACAAAATCCCACAAATAAACTATTGGCTAAGGAGATGGTGTTGCCAAAATAACTTTGGTTTCCTCAACCACTGCCTACAATATCTCCAAGAATGGCTTTTAGCAAGGGATGGGCTACACCTCACTAGAGCTGAGAAGAACCACCTAGGAAATCAACCTTAAACTAGGAGTGAGAGAGGCAGGTGAACAAACTAAGAGACTGAATAATGAACAAAATAAGTAAGGGGAACAAGTCAAGGCTACAAATCTATGGAAGGATAAAAATGTCCACCCAGAATCAGGCACAAACAACTAAAATGCCTATACACAAATGCACAAAGCCTGGGGAACAAACAGGACAAACTGGAAGTACAGTCATACCTCATCTTACGAACCTAATTGGTTCCAGGGGGAGGTTCGTAAGACAAAAGGTTCGTAAGACGAAACATTGTTTCCCATAGGAAACAATGTAAAGTCAATTAATCCGTGCAACCAAAAAAAGAAACCCGCAAAAAAAGGCGTTCGGCGACTGCTGGGAAGCCGCGCGGCTATTTTAAAAGGTGACAGCCGGGCTGGGGGGTTTCCCAGCAACCTCCCGAACCCCGAACCCGGAAGTTCGGCAAAAGTTCAGGGTTCGGGAGGTTGCTGGGAAGCCCCCCAGGCCGGCTGTCACCTTTTAAAACAGCCGCGCGGCTTCCCAGCAGCTTCCCGAAGCCGAACGCCAAACCCGAACTTCCGCGTTCGGCGACTGCTGGGAAGCCGCGTGGCTGTTTTAAAAGGTGACAGCCGGCCTGGGGGGCTTCCCAGCAACCTCCCGAAGCCCGAACCTGGAAGTTCGGCAAAAGTTCGGGGTTCGGGAGGTTGCTGGGAAGCCCCCCAGGCCGGCTGTCACCTTTTAAAACAGCCGCGCGGCTTCCCAGCAGCTTCCCGAAGCCGAACGCCAAACCCGAACTTCCGCGTTCGGCGTTTGGTGACTGCTGGGAAGCCGCACAGCTGTTTTAAAAGGTGACAGCCGGCCTGGGGGGCTTCCCAGCAACCTCCCGAACCAAACCCGGGGTTCAGATTAATTTTGCCTCTTCTTACGAACTTTTTTTGAGTTACGAACCGGCGTTCGGGAGGCTGCTGGGAAGCCCCGCCGCCCGGCTGTCACCTTTTAAAACAGCCACGCGGCTTCCCAGCAGTCTCCGAACGCCGGTTCGTAACTCGAAAAAAGTTCGTAAGAAGAGGCAAAATTTTTCTGAACCCCGGGTTCGTATCACGAGTTGTTCGTAAGACGAGGGGTTCGTATCTTGAGGTACCACTGTACTAATGCATGAGGTTGAATATGATCTAATTGGAATAACAGAAATTTGATGGGACAAAGCACACGACTGGATCACACAGAAAAAGGGATACAAACCTTTCAAGAAAAATAGGTCACACAAGAAAGGAGGTGGAGTTGCACTATACATAAACGATCACTACACTGTCACATAGCTACATCCAACCAAAGAAGATAACCCCCTAGAAAGCATATGGGTTAACATAAAAGAAAAAAAGTGCCACACTACAATAGGAGTATACTACAGACCACCAAACCAAACTGAAACAATGGACAGCCTCTTAACAAGCCAACTAACAGAAATATGCAAAAAGCAAAACACAATAATAATGGGGGACTTTAACTACCCCGACATCAATTGGAAAACCAACTCAGCACCAAGTGAAAAGTCTAATAGATTCCAAACCAGTCTTGCAGACAACTTTCTGGCCCCAAAAGTGGAACCAGGAACCAGAAGGACTGCAGCACTAGACCTAATTCTTACAAACAGGGAAAAAATGATAGAGGGAATTGAAGTAGAAGGGATGTTGGGTGAAAGTGATCACATCATCCTAAAATATAATATATTGCAATCACTAACTGTTGGACTCAACACCACTATAGTCCCAGACTTCACAAAAGCGGACTTCAATAAACTAAGACAATCTGGGAAAGATCCCCTGGAAGGAGGTTCTAAAGGGTAAATCCACACAGGAAGCTTGGGATCCCTAAAAACACAATCATAAATGCCCAAAACAACACAATACCCATAAAAAAGAAAAACAAGAAAGCAAAGACCCAACACAAACAATAACTTGCAATGAAAGTCAATGACCACAAAAAAAGCTTTTTCCAGCACATAAACAATAAGAAGAAAATCAAGGAAACAGTTGCTACACTAAAAATGAAGACAGTAAAGAAATCACAGATAACAGAGACAAAGCACAGCTGCTTAACACTTATTTTGCATCAGTTTTCATACAAAAGGAAACCATCAACCAACTAACAGCAAAACAGCTGCAAAAAACAGCCCTGGAATTGAACTCAACATAAATAATAATACAACAAGGGACCACTTATGGGAGCTCAATGAGTACAAATTGCCAGGACCAGACAGACTACACCCCAGAGTCCTACAAGAACTGACAGACACCATCGCAGAACCAGTACTCCTTATCTACCAAAAGTTCTGGAACACAGGAGAGCTACCGGAAGTTTGAAAACAAGCCAATGTAGTCCCCAACCACAAAAAAGGAAAAAAGACAGACTCATGCAACTACAGACCAATCAGTCTGACTTCTATACCTGGAAAAAATAGTCAAAAAACAGCTTTGCCATTACCTAGAAACAAACAAGATAATAACTGATGGCCAACATGGGTTTGTCAGAAACAAATCATGCCAAACCAATCTCATATTTTTCAACACCATAACCAAATCAGTAGACCAATGCAATGCTATAGACCTAATATACTTGGACTTCAGTAAAGCTTTTTATAAAGTAGATCACAATCTCCTAATCCAGAAATTAGGAAAAAAATGGGGTAGATTATAATACATGTAGATGGAAAAACAGTTGGCTGACCAACCGCATCCAACGAGTTGTCCTCAATGGCTCCAAATCCACATGGAAGGAGGTAGGCAGTAAGGTACCACAGGGTTCAGTCCTGGGCCCTGTGCTCTTCAACATTTTCATTAATGACCTAGATGAGGGAATAGAGGGGGGACTAATCAAATTTGACATCAAGCTTGCGGGAGTAACCAACACCCCAGAGCAGGGGTCCCCAAACTTTTTAAACAGGGGGCCAGTTCATGGTCCCTCGGACTGTTGGAGGGCTGGACTATTAAAAAAACTATGAACAAATCCCTATGCACACTGCACATACCTTATCTTAAAGTAAAAAACAAAATGGGAATGTACTATTTAGAGGGGGAGAGAAGTCTGAAAGTCTGAAATTCACAAAAGTTTATGTTTTGTTGCTAACAAAATACCGCATTTTATTCATGGAAAATTAGATGGTACACTGTATTGTTTGAATGTATGTTGAGAGAAATTTTTTAAAAAAATTACACCCCCCAAAAAAGTCCTTCCTTCCTCCACCCTCCATTCATTTCATTCTTCTTTCCTTCCTTCCCTCCTTCCCTCCTCTCCTTTTCTCTCTCTCTTGCTTTCTCTCACTCACTCTATCTCTTTCTCTCTCTCTTGCTTTCTTTCTCTCTCTCTCTCTTTCTTTCTTTCTCTCTCTCTTTCTTTCTCTCTCTCTCTCTCTGTCTCTTGCCCTTTCTCTCTTGCTTTCTTTCTCTCTCTTGCTCTCTCTCTCTTTCTCACTATCTCTCTTGCTATCTTTCTTCCTCCCTCCCACCCTTTCTCTCTCCCTCTCTTTCTCCCCCTTCCTTCCTTCCCTCTCTCCTTCCTTCCTCTCCTCATTTTCTGAATGGGGATTGAATTGGAGTCTGGGGTCAGGGAGGGTAGAGGCTTGTCGGGCGAGTTCTCCATGGGGAGAGAAGAGGGAGGGTGAAAGAGGGAAAAGAGAGAGAGAGAGAAATGGGGAGAAAGAAAGAAAAGGGAAAGAGAAGGGAAAAAGAGGGAGGGAAAGAGGAGAGGAAGGAAGGAGAGGGAGAAGGAAGGAAGGGGGAGAAACAGAGGGAGAGAGAAAGGGAGGGAGGGAGGAAGAAAGATAGCGAGAGAGATAGTGAGAAAGAGATAGAGAGAGCAAGAGAGAGAAAGCAAGCAAGAGAGAAATGGCAAGAAAGAGAGAGAAAGCAAGAGAGAGAGAGAAAGCAAGAGAGAGAGAGAGAAAGAGAGAGAGAGAAAGCAAGAGAGAGAGAAAGAGAGTGAGTGAGTGAGAGAAAGAAAGCAAGAGAGAGAGAAAAGGAGAGGAAGGAAGGAGGGAGGGAGGGAAGGAAGGAATGAGAAATTGAGGGAACAAGGAAGGAAGGAAGGAAGAATGAAATGAATGGAGGGGTGGAGGAAGGAAGGACTTTTTTTGGGGGGTGTAATTTTTTTTAAAAAATTCTCTCAACATACATTCAAACAATACAGTGTACCATCTAATTTTCCATGAATAAAATGCGGTATTTTGTTAGTAACTAATATAAATCATCAAAAAAGTTGCAAACATTTTTTTTCTAAAGTTGTCATCCAGGTACATACTTTTTTTAAAATTAAATTCCCTCCTTAATGTTCCTTCAAAAAGTACAACACCAATTATATTTCTAATGTATTAACCATTATGACAAAGTGCTTCTTTCTTTCTTTATACATTTTTCTATAAACCAAGAAAACCTTGTATAGCCAATCAGATGTTAACAAAAGAAAATTAAAAACAAAACATAAACTTTTGTGAATTTCAGACTTCCCTCCCCCTCTAAATAGTACATTCCCATTTTGTTTTTTACTTTAAAGTAAGGTATGTGCAGTGTGCATAGGGATTTGTTCATAGTTTTTTTTATAGTCCGGCCCTCCAACAGTCCAAGGGACCGTGAACTGGCCCCCTGTGTAAAATGTTTGGGGACCCCTGCCTTAGACTATCCACTGTTGACCTCTCCCAATTCCTAAGAGGTCAGTAAGGGGCGTGCATAAGTGTACCAGCATACCTTGCGTCTCCTGCCTCTTTTTAAAAAGTACCATCTGTGATGATCCAGGGCATGGCATAGAGATAACACACAGTTGGCAGTTCAAACCACCCTTTTATTGCTCAAAAATATCCCAAATGCTGCCACATTTCGGGCAAATCCTAGAGCAGAGTGATAACAAACCCCTAAACAAACCTCAAGCAGCCTCTGGGGGCAATTAGTCCAGCCCAGTGCTGTCTGCACTAAGGCATGGCAAAAAATCCTAAATATATTTGGCAAAACAAGAGCCAATCAAGGAGTTCAGGGAGCAAAAGATCCAGATAATTAGTCCATATGCCAAAAGAAATGCAAGGACTCTTGGCAAGTTGAAACATCGGCACGCAACACTTCAGGAACTCCGCATTTTTTCCCAACAAATATGCCCTCCCCCCAATCTCTTTAATTCCCCAGGAGTGCCTGGTGAAGATGGGCAGAGCATTTTTCTCATGAGTAGTCTGCTCCATCTCCACTGATCACACCTTCTCTACACTCTCCAAGCCCTTGCATTGGGGGTGTTCTGTGCACTGTCCTTGGAGTGAACCCCCCAACACAAAAGGTCCCTTATTGCATGGTAAAATCACACTTTGTAATGATAAAAGCACACATAGCGACAAGCAGATTTAAAATGGCAAGGAAAAAACAAGTATTTTCTCTCCAGAGCTAAGCATCAACAGATTATGGGAAAGGCGCCAAACTCAGCCTTAATTGGAATTCCCTAGATAACCAGTCCTTTTATCATTTAAGCATATGAATCAGCTCAGTGAGATCCCAAGCAAATTTTTTCCAGCAGACAAAGTCTTTTATTAAGGTAGAAATCATGGTTTTGAAGCCTTGTTCAAGCACCCCTCCCCCCATTCTACAACCTCTTCCATGGAATGGCATTGAAAACCCAAATATTTTTGCCTTTACACTGCCTGGAAGTGACATCACACCCCCAAAAGGCTAAGGCTGTAAACTAATCCCTTTTACTATGCAACTCCTCTTGCCTTCTCAGCAATCTCCTATATCGAGGATCTATCCACGGACTATCCACTCTAATGTCTTCCTCATCCTCCCACTGGGATCACTCCCCCATCGTCATATCAGCCCCCTCTAGGGGTTCCTTGGGTTCACTCAGGTCACTTTCTCTCTCTCTCTCACTCTCTCACTCTCGGCATAAACTGGCAACCCCTCTGGCCCTGGGTATCCAGAGGGGCCTGGCTCATCATCCTCAGAATCTGATATGACTTGAGGTGGACAAGGAGCACTCACAATGTGGGGGGTTGTTTCTGGTACCTTGTCTGATTGCTGTCTCTCCTGTTCATCCTGCCTCTGTTCCACCCTGCCTGCAGGCTTTACTAATTCCGAAAAGCCTTGCCTGGATAGACTCTGCCTTTCCCCAGTATTATGTTGGAAAAGAACGGCAAGGTGGAGATGGAAAGAACGAGGTAAAACACTTTTTAATAGAACAACTGACAGAAACGTAGCTGTCTGACAACACGACAGCTCTATTTATATTAAGGACAAACTGGTGACAAGTTAACACAACCAATCAATATCCAGGAATTTCCCTCTCAGGATTCCACCCAATCACCAACAAGCAGGAGATTACAGCCCTTCCCTCTTAGAAGGCACATGCATAATCTTGTAAATATGCAGGATGACCCCAGATTCTTCTGGAATGCCTAGGAAGGACCACATCCTCCTGAGTGTCTGCCTCGAAGTCTTGGTTCAGGGCAGTTCCCTTGTCTGCCAAACATAGGACCTGGGGACTCCCAGCAACAGGTAAGGGCAGAATGTCGAAAGAATTGGTCCCTGGTATAGTGGCAGTGGGGAAAAATCAAATCTTCAGGGTCTTGACTGCTACATTCCTGGGATCAAGGACTGAATTGGTCAACATGATGGTGCCACTCCCAGCCATCAGGGAGAGAAATTGTATAGGAACGTGGCCCCTTGTCTCGTAAAACTACACTCAGCAACCACCTACCATCCCTACTGTATGAATGGATGAATACAGACTGTCAGGCCGAACTCTCTAACTCCACATGAAGGCTTTGGCCTGACACAGATTCTCTGCTACAGAAAACCCGACTAGGGGTATTTTCCCATGAAGGCCCTGGGTGTAAAGGAGGTGTAATTGATTGAGGGGTATGCATAATTTCTACCCCATTAATAATTCTGCTGGTGTTTTCCCTGTGGCCATACAGGGGGTCAGTTGTTGTGTAATTCCTGTATTCTCCTGTGCCAACGCCCTTGGGTTATGTGACATAACAATTCCTTGGTTGTGCGTACCATACATTCTTACTTTACTTGCAGGGTGCCAAGGGAAGATCACGCCATGACGGATGCCTGATTCAGCAAGGAAACATTTGAATTCAGCGGAGACAAATTGGGGTCCATTGTTCATGATAATCAAGTCAGGGTTACTATGGGTTGCAAATAGGGACAGGAGGGCACCAATCACAGCTCAGGAGGTGGTGGAATGTAGTAGGCCGACATCGAGCCACTTTGAGTAGGTGTCAATGCTGATTAGGAACATTTGACCGGCCAGGTCAAGGTACAGGCAAGACCAAGGCCCGGCGGGCTCCTCCCACTCTCTAGGTTGGGCCCGGGGTGGAGCAGCCCTAATGTCCTGATGGGGAACACATTGCACCACATGACACTCAATCGCAGAGTTTAAGCCTGGCCACCAGACACATCCTCTGACCAGGGCTTCATACTACCCCAGGGTGCCCTCTGTGCAGGATATCCAGAACCATTGGATGGAATTTTGGCGGTAAGGATCCCCCATAACAGGCAGCATTTTGTAGAGGAGAGTTTGGACTGCTGGGCAAAATATGGGGCAAACTCGGGAAAATCATGACAGGATGGCCAACCCCGGAGGTACCAATCCAAAATGGTAACTATGACAAAATCATGGTGGGAGGCCGTGTCAATGTTAGTGGCAGCTAGGACAATCTGGGTATCCTCAATGGCCAAAACCAAGGCTACTGGAGCCAGATCCTCTAGAGCGATGGGCAATGGACCCTACTCACGGTATCAGCATTGTTGTGAGTGCTCCTTGTCCACCTCAGGTCATGTCAGATTCTGAGGAGGATGAGCCAAGCCCCTCTGGATATCCTGGGTCAGGGGGGTTGCCAGCTGATGCAGAAAGTGAGAGTGAGGGAGAAAGTGACCTGAGTGAACCCTGAGTGAGGGGGCTGATATGACAATGGGGGAGTGGTTCCCCTCCACAACCCCGGCATGGGAAGGGAGGGGTGGCTTGGATTTCTCCAATGGTTTGTCATGGTGGCTGGCCAAGCAACAAGCTCCTCCTCAAGAGCAAGTGATTTCTCCAGCTCTTGAGGTAGACACTCAAGTCTTGGAGCACAGGAAGCAGCAGTGGCATTCACCGAGCTGTTCATGACAGTTAACAAAGTCAAGGAAAGTTCAGCCTCTGTGGCCTCAGCCTCTGGTCAGATCAGGTATAGAGAGTAGACAGCGTTTTAGATGTACATCCCATATACCAAAGACCAGTCTGTCAAGGAGGTAATCTTCCTCCCATAATTTGGGGATAGAATGGGGTGAAGGTATGTTAAGTAGACATAATGTACTATTTGAAATTCTTTCAAATGATGGAGAACGGGGTGTATGAAGAGGAATCCCACCTTTCAGCACCATTATTATGTCAGAAAGGAACGACAAGGTGAAGACAGAAAGAACAAGGTAAAGCACTTTTTAATAGAGCAACAATTGACAGGAACTCAGCTTTTTGACAACACGACACCTCTATTTATACTAAGGACAGATTGGCAACAACTTAACACAACCAATCAGGAATTTCCCTCTCAGGAGTCCACCCAATCACCAACCAGCAAGACATTATACCAAGTTTCTTCCAAGGCCAAAGGAGCTGCTGTCTCAATCCATGACAGTTCTTTTTCCAGTTCATCTCCCCTCGCAGATTCAGAGTCCGATGGAGCCTCAACACGATCTTTTGGACAAGCATGACCTGGATGACTAAGAATCTTCACAGATATTGAAATACTAGTATCATGTATCTCTTAGTTTCACCAGACTAGACATACCCTATTCCTGCAAACATTTTTATATGATTTAGTCTCCAGTCCCCAAATCATCTTTACAGTTCTTGTCACATTCTTACCAGAATATCAAAATGTATTATATAGCAGTGATCAAAACTAGTATTCTAAGAATAGTTTTATTATAGCTTTATAAAGCAGTATTAATATTTCATATGATCTTGATTTTATCCCTCTATTAATGCAGCCTAGAATTGCATTGGCCTTTTTGGCTGCTACCACACACTATTAGCTAATATTTAAGTGGTTGTCAACTAGGATTCCAAGATCCCTGTCAGAGTTACTGATATTGAGCTATGTTTCATCTAATCTGAACCTGCATAATTGGTTTTTTCTTGTCTAAATGTACAATCTTATTTTTATCTACATTGAATTTATTTTTGTTAGATTGGGCCTAGCCAAGCTCTATTGGGTTAGACTGGGCCCAGTTGACAAGATCCATCTGGATCTCAACGTTGAAATCCTTCTAGATCTTGAATCTATGTTCTAGGGTATTGGATATTCTTGCCAGCTTAGTCCCTATGCAAATTTGATGAGTTCCCCTTATATTCCCTCATCTAAGTCATTTATGAAGACTTTGAAGAGTACTGTGCCTAAATGGAATATTGGGGTACCCCACTATTTACTTCCCTCCATGTAGATATAGTTCCATTAAGGATTACATATTGAGTATGGTTTGTTAGCCAGTTACAAATCCATCTGGTGCTGCTGCTGCTGTCTATTCCACATTTTTTAAGTTTACCAAGAAGTAGATTGTTGTCTACTTAAACTTTTAGCCAGTTTAGCAATCTGATCTGTATTTTTTGGAGTACAAGATGCTCCGGAATATAAGATGCACCTACCTTTTGTGGGGAGGAAACAAAAAAAAAATATTTGCCTCCGCCTCCCAACAGTTTGCGTCCTTGCAGCAAACAGAAAACAGCCTGTTTCAGTTTCACTTTCAGCTTCAGCACAGCCTGATTAGCACAAGCAAAAAAAAAAATCTGCCTCTCCCTCCCTGCGATTTGCTTCCTTGCAGCAAACAGCAAACAAACCCATTTTAGCTTCAGCACACCTGATTAGCACAAGCAACTAATTGGTTGGATTGGCCTCCCAATGATTAGCTGTTTCAGGCTGCAAAGAATGCCAAGGAATGGGCTACATTCAGTGTATAAAACACATTCAAATTTTCACCCTTTTTTTTGGGGGGGGGATGTGTTTTATACTCTGAAAAAATGTGGTACTTAAACTGTTAATCAGTTACAAATCCATCTGGGTGGTGCTTTCTAGCCCACATTTTTCTAACATTCTAACATACCAAGAAACAGGTGTAACATAACATAAATATAGAAATTAATAAAAAATAAATAATCCCTATCTAGGCTGTAAATTATGGATAAAAGAGTAATTAAGAAAAAAAATGAATACATATGTACATTACTTATTTTATTTATTAAATTTTTATGCCACCCTTCTCCTTAGACTCAGGGCAGCTTACAACATGTTAGCAATAGCACTTTTTAACAGAGCCAACATATTGCCCCCACAATCTGGGTCCTCATTTTACCCACCTCGGAAGGATGGAAGGCTGAGTCAACCTTGAGCCGGTGATGAGATTTGAACCGCTGACCTTCAGTTCTGCAGTCAGCTTCAGTGGCCTGCAGTACAGCACTCTACCTGTTGCGCCACCCCGGCTCTTATGTGTACCCATAATATGGAAGTTTGGAAGTAAACAAAGTTATACAGGTCACAGAAAAATATGAAATACCAATCCAAAGAAATGATTGGCATGATATAAGGAATTTAAACTAATTTATACTAACACCATCCACAATATCCCTATATATACATTTCTGTCCTTGTAAACCATTCTTATTTCCATCATTGTGATACCACTTAATACGCTGCCTTTTTTTTTACATTTCTCACCTTTCTCTATTTTAGGATTTTATTAACTGTATTCTATCATGACTTTTTCAGTTTTCCATTGCTTCCAACCCACTCATACTTGGTTGTATAAAAAGGCATGCAAGAAACATTAGCTGAACCATTCAGCGATAATCAAAGAGAATATTAACAACAATAAAGCCAGGGAGTGGAAGGAACATTGGAAAGATACTCAAAATAACATTCTTTGTGATGTATAAAAGGGATTAAAGGAAATTTCTGGCAGGATTTCAAAATTCTGTTATTATAAAAATTGAGTTCTGGTGACATCTGATTCCTAAGCTGGCCTACTTTGAAGAATTGACATGCATTGTAATTCATTCAGAAGAGAAATCATTCAGATACATAGGTTCATTTTACAATATAGTTCAATTTATATTTATTTTTAAATATACTATTATTTTATACTATATAAACCAGCGTTTCCCAACCGGTGTGCCGCGGGTCAGGTGTGCCGCGAAGCTCCTAGGGAAGCTCCAGCTGGGTGGGGCGCTGCTGGTGCCGGACCACCGGTGCCTCTGACCTGGAGTTCCCACTCGCAACTTTTCCCCCGGCTACTGCCTGATGCCGCTGTTTCCAGCACTCTCCTGCTGGGCCCCAAAGAAGGAAGGCGGGAAAAAGGAGAGCTTCATTCTTCGCACCTCCTTTTTCCCACCTTCCTTCTTTGGGGCCCAGCAGGAGAGTGCCGGAAACAGCAGCATCGGGCAGTAGCCGGGGGACAGTTGCGAGTGGGAGCTCCAGGTCGGAGGCACCGGCGGTCCGGCACCGGCAGCGCCCCACCCAGCTGGAGCTTCCCTGGCGTCGGCATCCTTTGGGGCCTGGCGGGAGGGCACTGGCGGTGGAAGCGGGAGGGTGCCGGCTGCAGCGGCCCCAGGCAGTTGCAGGGAGATGGCGGCGGCAAGAGGGAGCTCCAGGGGGGAGGCACCGACAGTGACGGTTGGACGTGCTGCTGGAGACGTACATGCTTTTCCTCGGTTGCGCGCTCCCCATCCCCCTGCCAGCCTGCGGGGGGGACGGGCGGGGAGGCGCGGGAAGTAGAAGGGAGCTGCGGCCGCCCCTGCCTCTCCATGGTGCCTCCAGCCCCCTCGCGCTCCTGGCCTCTCGGCCCTGCCCCCCGCCCGCCCGATCTGCCCCCTCTCCTCCGCCGCCGCCCCCTGCCTTGGGGTGCGACTTCTCTTGCAGCAGCTGCGGCTGCGGCTTCAGCTCCTCGGGACGAAAGCGCTCCCAGCCAGGGGGCTGCGAGATGGGCGGGGTGGGCTTTCCCGAAACGGACGGAGAAAGCCCTCTCTCGCAGCCCCCTGGCTGGGAGCGCTTTCACTGCGAGAGAGGGCTTTCTCCATCCATTTCGGGAATGCCTGCCCCACCCCTCTCTCGCGCGTACCGCTCCCCTTTTCTCTCAGCCCTCCCTGGCTTCGCTTCTCAATCCCTCCCCCCTTCCGTCTTTCCTTCCCCTCAGCCGTTCTGTCTGGGGGTCTCCCGCTCTTCCCTTCCCCGCCTCCCAGGCTTTGCCTTCGCCACCCTCACCCCTTTTTGGTTGGCAAGGAGTCCTTTGCCGCATCCTGCAGTTCGCACTTGGCTCGAGGCCACTTTCCCTGGCTGCGCTCGGAACCGACAGGGTGCTGCTCTTTCTCTCTCTCTCTCTCTCTCTCTCTCTCCCATGAGGTGGGGGAAGGAAAACAAAAACAAAAAAACCTTCTTGCAGCGGGCCCGCGCGCGCGCTCGTGCCCGCGCTCGTCCCTTCAGCAGCGAGGGAGGGAAGTCAGAGGGCGAGGGAGTGAGCGAGTGCTCTTGTCCTCGGTGCCCTCTGCAGCCTGCCTTCCTTCTTCTTTGCCACCGCTGAGGGATGGAGAGAAAGATAGAAAGGAAAGAGGGAGGGAGAGATAGAAAGGAAAGAGGGAGGGAGGAAAGAGGGAGGGAGAGATAGAAAGAAAAGAGATAGAAAGGAAAGAGGGAGGGAGGAAAGAGGGAGGGAGAGATAGAAAGGAAAGAGGGAGGGAGAGATAGAAAGGAAAGAGGGAGGGAGGAAAGAGGGAGGGAGAGATACAATGGAAAGAGGGAGGGAGGAAAGAGGGAGGGAGAGATAGAAAGGAAAGAGGGAGGGAGGAAAGGGAGGGAGAGATAGAAAGGAAAGAGGGAGGGAGGAAAGAGAGAGGGAGAGATACAATGGAAAGAGGGAGGGAGGAAAGAGGGAGGGAGAGATAGAAAGGAATGAGGGAGGGAGGAAAGAGGGAGGCAGACATAGAAAGGATAGAATTATGGATGCAAGAACTCGCTCATGTGTGATAGTGCACGTCCACACTTTCTTTCTTTCTTTCTTTCTTATTTATTTTCTTATTTATTTATTTATTTATTTATTTATTTATTTATTTATTTATTTATTTATTTATTTATTTATTTATTTATTTTGCCGCTCAGACACTATACTTTTACGCTCACCCCGAAAAAAAATTAGAGGGAACAGTGATGCTGGCGCTGCGGGGCTGGCACTGGCTCGCTGGATGGGCCGGAGGTGCCAGCCCCATGCCAATGCCCAGTGCAGCGCCAGCATATACAGCATCCAGCTGCCACTGTCAGGGCTCCCGCTCGCAGTCAGCCGCTCTGCCGCCACCCTTGGCTACTACCTGATGCCGCTGTTGTCGGCATGGTAGAAAGAGAGAGAGAGAGAGAGAAACAGAGACATAGCAAGAGAGAGAGAGAAAAAGAAAGAAAGAGATAGCAAGAGAGAGAGAAAGAGAGATAGCAAGAGAGAGAGAGAGATAGCAAGAGAGACAGAGAGAAAGAGATAGAGTGTGAGAAAGAGAGAGAGAAAGAGAGAGAAAGAGAGACAGAGAGAGAGAGAAAGAAAGAGATAGCAAGAGAGAGAGAGAAAGAGAGAGAGAGAAAGAGATAGCAAGAGAGACAGAGAGAGAGACAGAGAAAGAGAAAGAGAGAAAGAGATAGAGAGAGAAAGAAAGAGACATAGCAAGAGAGACAGAGAAAGAGAGAGAAAGAGAGAGAATGAAAGAGAGATAGCAAGAGAGGCAGAGAGAGAGCAAGGGAGAGAGAAAGACATGGAGGGAAGGAGGGAGAGAGAAAGAGAGCAAAAAAGAGAGGAAGAAAGAAAGAGGGATGGAGAGAGAGAAAGAAGGGAAGGAAGGAAGAGAGAGAGAGAAAGAGGGAGGGAGGAATAGAGTGAAATGGAGGAAGAGGGGTTTTTTGTCCAAACTTTTCTTTAGTCCCCCCGCATCCCCCCGCCCCCCCATTCAGTGTTCTCCAGGATTTTGAAAATATGAATAATGTGCCGCGGCTCAAAAAAGGTTGGGAAACACTGATATAAACAGTGGTGGGATTCAGCCGGTTTGGGCAAACTGATAGTGGTGGGATTAAGCCCTGCCCCTCACCTTCCTGCCACTCCTTGTATAGCTGGCCTTTCCCAACACCCTTATCGTCCCTCCTCCAGCCTTCTATGCAGAAGATTAGCTGCACTTCTGTGTACTTCTGCTCATTGCTACTTGCAAAGCTAAGGTCAAAGGATGTGGGCTGGAGGGTGGGTGGAGGAGGGTGAGCTGGCAGTGGGTGATACTAGTGGTGGGCGGAAATAATGTGTGCAGGGAGGTAGGGGAGCATGCAGGAGATCACAACATCAGAGCCCTCCCTGGGTATTTCCCAAAGCTGGCCTGGCTTGCAAGAGGAGTGTGCCAGCCGAACTAGCCCTGAAGCAGTGTGTCACCCAGTCACAGCTGGATGTGGGGCCCAAGGTTGGAGGGGGGGCAGGAAGGTGGCCCTTTGGGAAACTGCTGCACCAGGATGCTGTGTGCTCTCGGGCTTCCTGCTTTTGTGAGGCAGAAAGCCATAAAAGTCTTTGCCTGCACCTTTCAGGCCTACATTTTGGCTTCCACAGGGCCTCCAGGTGTCTACTGCATTCTTGCCATTCTCTTCGCCTTGGGCTCCACATCCAGCCCATGACTGGAGGACACATTGCCCAGTGCAGCACTCTTTTTGGAGGGCCACCTACTTGTCCACCTGCCAGCTGGACTGGCCCAGAAGCCATCCTTAGCCTCCTCCCACCTGGCTGCCAGCTTTCTGACATGAGCAGAGGCTTCTGGTTGGAGTGAGAAGAACTGCAGTCCTGGACTCCTGTGGCTGCAAGTGCTAAAGGGCAGCTAAAATTTGAAGAAAAGGCTGCGCAGGTGTGGTGGAAAGAACTGGGACAACTCTCTGCAGCTTGCATGAGGAGGTGCAAGTAAGGTGGTGGCTGCTCTCACTGAAAGTGATCCCACCACACCAATTGGAGTAGGGCCTGGAAGGCACATGTATTCAGGGGTTACACCTCTCCCAATGAAGAGTTTGGTGGTGATCTAACAAATGTTTTCCACCTCTTCAAGATCGATTTTAAAAGCACTGCCATGGATGAAGTCAAGGAGCCAAAAGCAAAAGTAGTGATGGCAGGGGCATAGGGGAATGTGATGTGTCCTTCCACAGTCTCCTCCTGGGTGATAGCCAGGACTTTACTATCTCCTGTTTCCCTCAGATGCACAGTGTCTGCCTCCCTTCACACTCCTTGGGAGAGACAAATGCACTAAGTGTGCTGTATGAGATGCTGCAAAAGCAGCTATAAAGGCATCTGGCCTAGCCAATGTCTGGGGCAGTGAGAAAGTTGCACATCTCCCCATATTCCTTTCGCTGCCACTATGACCTGCTTGCTGCTCTTACATTACCTGCGCAGTACCTTTAAATGTAGCATGCTTCACAACGGCATTGGTGGTGTTTTCTCCTTTCTGGCAGCCATTATGATGTGGAGCATCAGCTGCAGCCAGTGGCCCAGCCAGTGTCTCACTAGGGAGAAAAGTCATGTATTTCCCTGGTGCACATACTAGCAACAAGGATCTGAAGAAGAGGCAAGCAGAGGAGTGCTTCACTCCTGCCCTGGAATATGAGCGAGTCTCCATCCACAGTGAGGAGTGAGTAGGGGCAGAGGTCTGGGCCAGGCAGTGGTGGGATCATCCAACAGGGAACCACAGCAGGGGGATGAAAGAACTTCATTTATATAGGAACCTGAAATGATTGTAGATTTAAAATCATATGATGAAAAGCAACCAAAGAAGAAGAACAAACAACACCAGCAAAATATAAAACAAAAAAACAGAATAGAATAGAACAGAATAGAACAGAACAAAATTCTTTATTGGCCAAGTGTGATTGGGCCAATAAATTGTCATTGGTGCATATTATTATTATTATTATTATTATTATTATTATTATTATTATTATTATTATTGCTATTATTACTATTTAATTAAATTTGCATGCCGCCCCTCTCCGTGGACTCAGGGCGGCTCACAACAATAGTAGAAAACAATGTACAATACAAATCTAATATTTAAAAAACTAAAAACCCATAATTTAAAAAAACATACACACAACATTTTAATGCAATGGGGGAATATTTAGAAAATGAATTAAAGGGGAGGGATAAAATGGCAGGAGCGAGCACCCAGTGGACTGTATTAAAAAAGGCCATCTTAAAAGCCACTGGACTGCATGTAAGACAAATAACTAAAGGTAAAAGGAAGAAGAAACCGCTATGGTTTAGCAATGATGTAAGGGCTATAGTCAATGAAAAAAAGGCTGCCTATAGGAGGTATAAAGAGTCTGGAAGTATAGCTGATAGGGAGGTGTATAAAATGAGACAGAAGGAGGCGAAACAGATAATATATGCTGCTAAAGCCTCAAAAGAGGAAGAAATTGTCAAATCTGTAAAGAAGGGGGATAAAACCTTCTTCAGATATATTAGTGATAAGAAGAAGAAAAACTGCGGCATCACGAAACTTAGTACCGGGAATAATACATGCATTAATGGGAATAAGGAGATCGCTGACCATTTCAATAGCTACTTCTGTTCAGTTTTCTCAAAAGACACCGTACAAAATAATACTATAGAGGGATATAGCATTGCTTCCAGCTGTACGGATTCAGCTCCAGTGATCTTAGAAGCCGATGTCTTAGAAGAACTTGAACGATTAAAGATAAATAAGGCAATGGGTCCAGATGGCATCCACCCCAGAGTTCTTAAAGAACTCAGATCTGTCATTACTACCCCCCTGACTGATTTGTTTAACCAATCCTTGTTAACAGGAGAAGTTCCTGAGGATTGGAGAATGGCCAGTGTTGTGCCTATTCACAAGAAGGGCAGTAGAGAAGAAGCTGGTAACTACAGGCCAGTTAGCTTGACATCAGTTGTAGTTAAAATGATGGAGACTCTACTCAAAAAGAGGATAAATCAGCACCTAAAAAACAATAACTTATTGGACCCAAATCAGCATGGCTTTACTGAAGGCAAATCATGTCAGACTAATCTCATTGATTTCTTTGACTATGTCACAAAGGTGTTGGATGAAGGTGGTGCCGTGGATATTGCCTACCTGGACTTCAGCAAAGCCTTTGATATGGTTCCACATAAAGAGCTGATAGATAAATTAGTGAAGATTGGACTTAATCCCTGGATAGTTCAATGGATTTGCAGCTGGCTGAAGCATAGACATCAGAGAGTTATTGTTAATGGCGAGTATTCTGAGCAGAGTCAGGTTACAAGCGGTGTGCCACAAGGGTCTGTTCTGGGTCCTATTCTTTTTAATATGTTTGTGAGTGACATAGGGGAAGGTTTGGTAGGGAAAGTTTGCCTATTTGCCGATGACTCTAAAGTGTGCAATAGGGTTGATATTCCTGGAGGGGGTCTGTAATATGGTAAATGATTTAGCTTTACTAGATAAATGGTCAAAGCAATGGAAACTGCAGTTTAATGTTTCCAAATGTAAAATAATGCACTTGGGGAAAAGGAATCCTCAATCTGAGTATTGTATTGGCAGTTCTGTGTTAGAAATACTTCAAAAGAAAAGGATTTAATGATTTCTGACAGTCTCAAAATGGGTGAACAGTGCAGTCAGGCGGTAGGGAAAGCAAGTAGGATGCTTGGCTGCATAGCTAGAGGTATAACAAGCAGGAAGAGGGAGATTATGATCCCGCTATATAGAATGCTGGTGAGACCACATTTGGAATACTGTGTTCAGTTCTGGAGACCTCACCTACAAAAAGATATTGACAAAATTGAACGGGTCCAAAGACGGGCTACAAGAATGGTGGAAGGTCTTAAGCATAAAACGTATCAGGAAAGACTTAATGAACTCAATCTGTATAGTCTGGAGGACAGAAGGAAAAGGGGGGACATGATCGAAACATTTAAATATATTAAAGGGTTAAATAAGGTTCAGGAGGGAAGTGTTTTTAATAGGAAAGTGAACACAAGAACAAGGGGACACAATCTGAAGTTAGTTGGGGGAAAGATCAAAAGCAACATGAGAAAATATTATTTTACTGAAAGAGTAGTAGATCCTTGGAACAAACTTCCAGCAGACGTGGTAGATAAATCCACAGTAACTGAATTTAAACATGCCTGGGATAAACATATATCCATCCTAAGATAAAATACAGAAAATAGTATAAGGGCAGACTAGATGGACCATGAGGTCTTTTTCTGCCGTCAGACTTCTATGTTTCTATGTTTCTAACATACCATACATAAACTATATAGGCCTGGGGAAGATATCTCAGTCCCCCCATGCCTGACGGCAGAGGTGGGTTTTAAGAAGTTTACAAAAGGCAAGGAGGGTGGGGGCAATCCTAATCTCTGGGGGGAGCTGGTTCCAGAGGGTCGGGGCCACCACAGAGAAGGCTCTTCCCCTGGGTCCCACCAGATGACATTGTTTAGTCGATGGGACCCGGAAAAGGCCAACTCTGTGGGACCTAACTGGTCGCTGGGATTCGTGCGGCAGAAGGCGGTCCCGGAGATATTCTGGTCCGATGCCATGAAGGGCTTTATAGGTCATAACCAACACTTTGAATTGTGACCGGAAACTGATCGGCAACCAATGCAGACTTTAGAGTGTTGGTGAAACATGGGCATACCTAGGGAAGCCCATGATTGCTCTCGCAGCTGCATTCTGCACACTCTTCAAAGGTAGCCCCATGTAGAGACTTTACAGTAGTCAAACCTCGAGGTGATGAGGGCATGAATGACTGTGAGCAGTGACTCCCGGTCCAGATAGGGACGCAACTGGTGCACCAGGCGAACCTGGGCAAATGCCCCCCTCGTCACAGCTGAAAGATGGTTCTCTAATGCAAGCTGTGGATCAAGGAGGACGCCAAAGTTCCGGACCCTCTCTGAGGGGGTCAGTAATTTCCCCCCCCCCAGGATAAAGGATGGAGAGATGGAATTATCCTTGGGATGCAAAACCCACAGCCACTCCGTCTTATCAGGGTTGAGTTTGAGTCTGTTGACACCCATCCAGACCCTAACAGCCTCAGGCACCGGCACATCATTTCCACTGCTTCGTTGACTGGACATGGGGTGAAGATGTACAACTGGGTATCATCAGTGTACTGATGATACCTCACCCCATGCCCCTGGATGATCTCGCCCAGCGGTTTCATGTAGATATTAAATAGCAGGGGGGGGGAGAGGATCGACCCCTGAGGCACCCCACAAGGGAGAAGCCTAGAGGTCGTCCTCTGACTCCCCCACTAACACCGACATATGTTCTCAGTGTACATAAAGAAAGGAAAAGTCAACAATCATGAGGTACAACACTTAATGATTGTCATAAGATACAATTAAACAATCAGAAAACAATCAATATTAACATAAATATTAACAAGTTATGGTCATACAGTCATAAGTGGAAGGAGATGGGTGATAGGAATGATGAGAAGACTAATAGTAATAGTAATGCAGCCTTGGTGAATAGTTTGACAGTGGTGAAGGAATTATTTGTTTAGCATAGTGATGGCGTCCAGGAGAAAACTCTTCTTGTGTCTAGTTGTCTTGGTATGCAGTGCTCTATAGCATTGTTTGAGGGTGGGAGTTGAAACAATTTATATCCAGTGGGAGAAAGAGATGAGAAACAGACAGGGAGAGGGAGAAAGAAAGAGAAAGACATGAGACAGAGAAAGAGGGAAAAAGAGATATGAAACAGAGATGAAATAGAGAGATGAGAAAGAGAGAGAGGGAAAAAGAAAAAGAGAGTTGAGAGAGGAGTGAGGAGTGAGAGATGAGAGAGGGGGGAGAAAAACGAGAGAGATGGGAAATGGAGAAAGAAAGAGAAAGAGATGAGAGAGAGATGTGTGAGAGAGATATCTATTTAAAAGAAAATAGAAAAATGTCTCTTTGAGTGTTTAAGGTTGCAGATCCCTGGGTTAGGCAAATATCATGGTCATTAAGTGAACCTTACGATCATTAAGCAAACTGTAATTATTAAATAAGTCCATTTCCCCAATGGGCATTTTTAACTGGAAACAGAAGGAAATGTTGGAAATTGGAAAAAAAAAGAAAGAAAACCTCAGTCACATAATTGTGTGGGATGTTGTAACTGGTCATAAATGTGTGTGTGTGTGTGTGTGTGTCTGTGCACGCACGCATATGTGCGCTTAGCTGTCAAAACTTCAAAAACAGGTCAAATAGCTCTGCAGAGATCAGTCATAAATTAGAACATTTGCTAAGCAACCGGCCATTAAGTGTGAACCACTTGTATTTGGTTTGCCTTAAGGGTTCAGAACAGTATGGAATCTAAAAGAAAGAAAGAAAGAAATAATTAAGTCGGAAGAACCCACAGAGGTGAGCAACAGTAAGAACTGTTTACTGAAGCAACAACAGGTGGACCTGTCATCGGCTTGAGAGCCGATGACAGGATATTTATACTCGTAACCAACTGACAGAACGTCCAATGAAGTAACTCTTAAAAGCCCACCTAAACTAAGGCTTCCCAGTAACTGGCGGTAACCAATAGGAATGTGGGAGTTTAAGCCAATCAACTTAGATGGATATATAACACTCCTACCCCCTTACGATGCTACAGACATAATCTTGGAGATAGACGTAATCTTGGAGATAAGACGACAAATCCTCTTGGAGCGTTGAAGAGGAACCTCCACCAATGCTCCACCCAGGGCACCGCAGAACCCCGCCCGTCTGAGTCCGGCGCCCCACCCTGGGGGCCAGCCCGGCTTGTCACCCCAGCAGAGACTACTGGATCAACTGGCAGCAGTGGAACAACAGGAGTCACTGGGTCAGGAAGACCCCCTGAACTCTAGGACGGTTGGGACGGGCTGGATGCAGGGGGTGGTGCTGACTCCTCTGGGTGTAGTTTGGAAGCGTGCCTAGGCCAGAGTTGGTTGATGTGTCTGTGCCAACTCCGGCTGTCAGGCAAGGCTACACCATACGAGTGAGGCCCCGTTTCTGCGGCAATGGTTCTAGGCAACCAGATGGGCCCTATAGAGCAGGAGTGGGCAAAAACTAGGTCTCCTAGGTGGAAAAACCAGACGGGGTAGGCAACGGAGTTTCCTGGGAATACAAAGGGTGAAGGCGATCCAAGGCAATGCGGAGCTTCCAACCCACCAGGAGCTCCACTGGTGTCTTCTGAGTGGTGACACAGGGCATGGTATGCTGCATAAAGAGCAGGTCAGCAATCTTGGATTGCCAACTGCCCTGGGTCATTTTCCAGAGCGTGTCCTTCATGGAGCGCACCATGCGCTCTACCTGGACATTGGAAGCTGGGTGACAGGGTGCAGTTAGGGCATGGCGAATGCCTGCCTCTGCTAAAAAGGACTCAAATGAGGAGGAAACAAATTGGGGGCCATTGTCCCAAACCAGTAGGTCTGGGTATCTGTGAAGCAAACTGGCCCATAAGAGCATCAAGAATGTCGACCCAACGAGGTTTAAGAATGTTTGACCAGCCAGGTCAATATAGATCCGGTCCCATGGTCCCATGGGGGGTTCCCACGCTAGAGGGGTAGAGCGGGGGGGTAGTGGTGAGTCTCCTGGCACAATACACACAATGCTACACATTCCTCAACATCGTGGTCAAGCCCTGGCCACCAAACATAACCCCTGGCCAGGGACTTCATATGGACTATGCTGGGATGATCTTTGTGGAAAAAGGACAGGACTTTGTTACGTAGCTTAAGGGGGATCTTAACTTGGCTTCCCTGAAGGAGGCAACCTCATATAGTGGAGAGCTCGGAGTGGCAGCAGAAAAAAGGGGCAAGCTCCAGGGAGGTGGGTGCTGGCAGCCAGCCTCATAAGACCCAAGTTAGATGATGGCTAGGATGCGGTCTCGCTGAGACTCCCAAGCAACGCCCGAGGCCGACAAAGCCAAAGGGCTGTCGGTAATATCCAAAATGGTTGATGCTGGGGCGGGGTCTTCTAGAACAATGGGTAGGAGGCAGCAACTGAGGGCATTGGCATGGGGGATGTGGCGGCCCAGATGGTAAGTAAGTCGATAGGAGTAATTAGCTAGGAAAATGATCCAGCGGGCCATGCGGGGAGAGAGGACAGATGGACTTTGTCTGTTCCCTGCTAGAAGGCCGAGGAGGGGCTGGTGATCCGTAACAAGGTCAAAAGTTCTTCCATAGAGATTGTCATGAAAACGGCAGACGCCAGCGATGAGCCCCAGGGCTTTTCGGTCAATGTGGCCAAAATTCTGCTCAGCCCTTGCTAGCATACGGGAGAAAAACAAGATAGGCACTTCAGTTCCATTAGGCAAACAGTGACTGAGCACTGTGCCCACCCCAAAGGGGGATGCGTCACACATGAGAACCAAAGGTAATTTGGGGAGTATCGGGTGAGGATGCATTGAAGGTAAGTATATTCTTATGGCCATAAAAGCGCCTGCCTCTCAGGGACCCGAGGTCTACTTGGCATGTTTGTCTAATAAACGATGGAAGGGCTTGGCCAGGGATGCCTTATGAGGAATGAAAACTGAATAGAAATTCAGGAGCCCCCCAAATGCCTGCAGCTCAGGTTTGGCCCGTGGCGTGGAGGTGTGGAGGATGGCATCAGTCTTCTCTGGGGTAGGATGAATGCCCATCGCATCAAACATGAACCCCAGGAACTCAACTTTTGGAACCCCTTGGGTTGGAAGGATGCAACAAAATGGACAATGCAAAATTGGTACTGGTATATGGTGGACCCTATTCAATTTGAGATTATGAATAAAAGGATGAATTCGGTTAATGAAACTGACTTGCAACAACTGATGGGATGATGAGACAAGGTAAGACGATATATGGCGAGTAGAATCCGAGACCAAGCTACAAGGAATAAATTGGAATCACTCTATAATATGTAAACAGATATTTTGCTCTTGAGTTAAAATGGTATATACAAGAAACCCCCCCGATTTGGTGTTGGGGTGTGAATGCTTGTCTGGTGGTGGGCAGTACTCACAGAGCACCTGTTTTATCTTGTTTGTGTGTTCATGTTTTTTAAAAAATCAATTAAAAATGTTAATATTAAAAACTTTTGGAACCCTGAACACACATTTATGGGCTTTGATCTTAAGACCAGTCTCTTGGAATTTTGACAACACCAATTTAACCATGGATAGGAGCTCCATCTCAGAACAAGTGGAGATCAACACGTCCCAGGGATTCCATATAACAACCTCTCCATAAGCCCCTGGAAGACACATGGGGCCGTTGAAACCCTGAACTGCAGGCGATGACATCTGAATACCCTCCCCCAGTGTGTTATTATGGCTTGGGAATCAGCAGTCTGTGGATCCATGGGAAGCTGCTGATACACCTGATACCATCCCCCAGCAAATGCAATAAATGTTGGACCACTGGGACCGTGTATGAGTGGTGAACCAAAGCCTTATTGATTGAACATTTATAGTCCACGCATATGCGGACCCAGCATTGGCCTTAATCATGGTGACAATGGGTGTTTCCCAGGGGGTTTGATCAATTGGCTCCAACACCCTCTGGGCAATCAAATGGTCTAGTTCCGTGTCCACCTTTGGGTGTAACACTAAAGGGACATGACAGGGCTTAACCCAGATGGGCAGGACTGAGGGATTCAGGTTAACATGATGGGGGAACCCTTGTAGCACCCCAATTTTACATCAAAAACATTGGGGAACTGGCTAGCGAGCTGTGAAAATATTCTGCCTCCTCCCACTATGTGAATACCCATTACAGACAAACCCAAAGATTTGAACCAGTCCAGGCCAAGCAAACTCGTGAATGGTCCATCAACAACAATGAGTGGCAGCTGGCCACAGAAAGACTTAAAACGAACTGGGAGGCGTCCCTGCCTGATGATGGGAATCGAGGTTCTCTGATAGTCCCAGAGGTTCAGTGGGAAAGGTTGCAACCTGCACTTTGACAGTCGAGGAAAACAGTGCTTGGTGATGGTCCAGGAAACTAATGAGTATGCCGAGCCGGTGTCCACTTGCATGGAGCAGGAGGTGGAGCCTAGACAGACGACAAACTCGATCTTTTCAGAGGAAGAGATTGATGTCTTGCGTATGACAGTGCAACTGGAGAGCGAATTGAGCAGATGACATTGCAGTTGAAGTGGTGAGAAGCGGTGTCCCGGGGCAGCCATGGGGACATCACTGAAAACTGATCACAAGAAGAAGAGGGGTGTGGAGGTTGGCAGCTGAGTCGACACACTTGAGCGATGTGGCCACGGCTGCCATAACGGCGGCAAACAGCATCCTTAAATGGGCAGTTTACATGGAAATGATTGCCTCCACAGCCATGGCATGGGGAGGGAGGAGGGTGGGGTCAATCTGGAGGCGGCTCCCTGGCACAGGCAGCAGCAAGCCAGCAGACCTCCTCCTCCAAAGCCAGAGCCTTTTCTAAATCCTGGGGAAGACGGGAAACTTCAGGATTGGAGCTTGTGGAGGTGGCGTTTACCGGTGAATCCATGACAGCCATCGACTGGGTAGACAGCTCAAACACCTGGGCTTCAGACAAGTTGGCTTTAATAATAAGCTCCTGAATAGCCAGCAATCGCCGCTTAAGACGGCCATCCCGTACTCAAAAAAAAGCCTGTCGAGGAGGTAGTCCTCCAGGTTCTCAAATTCACAGTAGAGAGCAGCACGGCGGAGAGCAGCCACTTTATTGTTTCCCCTTAATTTTGTGCCCAATGGAAGAAGTTATAATGCTGGGCACAGCAGGAGGGGGCAGGGGCATTGTGATCTTGCAATGTAGATAGGAATTCAGACCATAGAGGTGGCGGCAAACATGGTACAGGCAATTTCAAACATCTCCATGCCACAAAAGCCTAAAAAATAGGAGTGCTTGCGATCTCCTGAGATCTCAGTGTACCCATTCAAAATCAGGAAACAGTCAAAACAGGCAACATATGAGTCCTAAGTTTCCCTTTCAGGATTGAACAGGGGAAAAGTTAATTGCATGGACATCATAATTTATGAAAATGTTCCGTCCACCAGAGAAAATGAGAATTTGCGTGGAGAAGTCCAATCCTTCGTCACCAGTATTAAGTCGGAAGAACCCACAGAGATGAGCATCAGTAAGAACTGTTTATTGAAGCAACAACAGCTGGATCAAGACGGCTTGACAGTTGATGACAAGATATTTATACTCATAACCAACTGACAGAACGTCCAATAAAGTAACTCTTAAAAGCCCACCTAAACTAAGGCTTCCCAGTAACTGGCGGTAACCAATAGGAATGTGGGAGGTTCAGCCAATCAACTTAGATGGATACATAACAGAAAGAAAGAAAGAAAGAAAGAAAGAAAGAAAGAAAGAAAGAAAGAAAGAGGGAGGGAGGATGGGGAAGTAAATGACATATAGTTGCATGGATGGATGGATACACAGACATATGAAGGGAGGGAGGAAGAGAGAGAGGAAAAAAGGAGAGAAAGGAAGGACCACAAGCCTGGCATTAGACATGACTTGAGAAGATGCTTTGAAACAGCACAGTAATCTAGGGCTGGAATGGATCTCGGAGGTCATCTAGCCCAACCCCCTGCTCTAGCAGGAGATCATTACAGAATCATAGAATAGCAGGTTTAGAAGGACCTTGAAGGCCATCTAATTCAACCCCAGAAAGAAGAGGGAGCTTACTAGGACAAGGCTGCCATGCAGAGGAAGGCAGAGATATTCCTTGACTTCTGACCACAATTGAGGACACATTTTTGGTTGCTAAGCAAGAGTGTTGTTAAGTGAGTTTCACCACATTTTACTCAATCCATAACATCTCCTGACATTAACAGTCATGTGCAGACTAGAAAAGAACATCTGAAGGCATGGGTAATGTTCTAATGTACAGCAGTTGTAGTTAAATATGTAGCAGAAAGTAGACTGGGTATGTTTTCCCAAATGAAGTAAGTGAGGTTGAAAATGTAAGTTTTAAATCTCATTGAGGTTTTTGAGGGAGGAGAGGCCAGGCAAGGCGCTGCTTGATGTGAGTGATGTCAAGTTGGTCACACCAACCCAGACAAATGAGCAACCAGCTACATCAACCCTGTCACATGACCACCAATCCACACCCACCCAGTCACATGACCAAGCCATGCCCACCCAGTCATATGACCACCAAGTCATATCCACCCAGTCACATGACCACCAAACCATGCATTTAGTAGTGATATTGTGCTTTATTTATGTATATACGTACATGTATGTATGTATGTATATATTTTGTTGAACAAGTATAGGATTGTAGTTTGCATAAGCATAACATAAGTAGTAAATAATGATAAAAGAAGAAAATAGTTCAGTAGGACAGGGACAGTAGGTACAATGAAATTATGCACGCCCCTTACAAACCTCTTAGAAAAGTGGAGAGGTCATCTAGTGCGAAGTAGGGACCCAACTTCTGCAATTTGTAAATCATGATGGTGCAAGTCTTAGTGAGCTCTCCAAACACAGTATACTATGGTATTTTCAACAAACCATAAGTAAATAAGTAGCAGGCCTGTCATGCGGCTTCCTTGAATAAACCAATGCAAGAATATTTGAAAGTAACCACCAGAACAGAGACATATTTCTTATTCCTGATTTAGGAAGGTCATCTGTAGAAAGTAGAGGGTGAACTGCTTTTTCATTCTTCTTTGCTTGCTCAGCCTACCATCTGAAGATAGAAAGAACGATGATAATGAGCCAGACTCATGATTGGGACACCTGTCCAAACAGGACAGTTCTAAGAATAGCACCTGATTTTGCCAAGATTTCCAACCAAGAGACAGATGGTAATAATTTCTGTCACTGTCAACATGAAAAAAGAGTTAACTTGCAATTAATACTTCCATACTTGTTTTGCAGTCCCTTGACTCAACATTTAATTTTTCACATGTTACTCAGAATGTTATTTTCTGTGCACATTATTGTTAGCACCTTGTGTATCTATAGGTGAATATTTTCACAAGACATTATCCTCGATCTGTGAAATCACAAACCCCCACATTCCTTACATATACACTGGCTTGTAAAAATCAAAACCAAAAGGATGACAGCATAAATATTAAACCATTGTTTTTCAAACTTGCAACTTTAAGATTCATAGACTTCTACTACTGATGGGGAATTCAAGAGTTGAAGTCCACACTTCTTAAAGTTACCAAGTTTGATAAAAACGGGGATAGGTTCTATAACTGTGAGCCGCCCTGAGTCTGTGGAGAGGGGCGGCATACAAATCTAATAAATAATAATAATACTAATACCAATAATAATAATAATAATAATAATAATAATAACAACAACAACAACAACAACAACAGTGCATTGCAGAATCTTATTCTTACAGTATGTTCTTACAATGGCTCATATCAAAGGTATTAGTACCTCACATTATTGATGCTAAAAAAATCCAGACTTACAGGATTTCTAATTATTTCTGTAGCTAATATTTACTTTACTGTTTATATATCCATATGACCTATAAAATCCATAGCTCTAAAGTACAGAAGCAGAACACAATAATGAGAAGGAGTTTAGGAGAAAACTAGAAGGTTGTCTAAATATTCTTGTAAAGTAAGGAACAGAGTTGCTTAGCTCTTTTACTTTCAGCATCAACAGGCCCAAATCAGTCCCTTTAAAAATTAAAAATTAATGTTTTTAAACAAAACATTTTAAATATAAATGGTTTATTTATGTTACATTTGTCTTGTTCTTCCAAGCAAAACTGATTCTATAATCACAGTGCAAAAATTTAAATATATGAATGGATACCATATATTTTATATTTTATATATTGTATATGTATATAAAATATAATATTTATATAAAAATATAAAAATATAAAAAACATCTATAAAATAGATGTTATAAAAATATATAAAAAGCGAGTATCATGAATTTGTTAAAACCACACAATTTGATCATCCACTTTTTAAAAAAAATAATATTTATTAAATACATACATAAAAAGAAGAAAACAAACAAACAGCCAGACATACAAACACATAAGTACAGTGGTACCTCTACTTAAGAATGCCCCTACTTAAGAACTTTTCTAGATAAGAACCGGGTGTTCAAGATTTTTTTGCCTCTTCTTAAAAACCATTTTCTACTTAAGAACCTAAGCCCAGAAAAATTTCCCAGGAAATTTGACAGCGGCACAAAGGCCTGGCCAGTTTACTGCTATTTCCCCTGGGTTTCTCTCTCTGGAACAGTGTATGGAAGGCAGCCTCATGCCGGGTGTATGGGCAGTGCATGCTCCTCCTCACTGCCTCAGAGTCCCTCTTGGGTTTCTTTAAGCCTTAAAGTTTTTGATTTTTTAAAAAATTCCCCTCACCTTACCTTCTTCCTTCAGCAGCGACTGCCCTCCTCCTCTTGTTCCTCCTCCTCCCACCCAAATTACGAGCTTTTATTTCTTTCCTAATGGTTTTGCATGCATTATTTGCTTTTACATTGATTCCTATGGGAAAAATTGCTTCTACAAACTTTTCTACTTAAGAACCTGGTCACAGAACAGATTAAGTTCTTAAGTGGAGGTACCACTGTACAGATAGATAGATAGATAGATAGATAGATAGATAGATAGATAGATAGATAGATAGATAGATAGATAGATAGATAGATAGATTGGATTTGTATGCCGCCCCTCTCCGTAGACTCGGGGCAGTTAACAACAATGATAAAAACAGCATGTAACAATCCAATCCAATACTAAAATAACTAAAAAACCCTTATTATAAAAACCAAACATACATACAGACATACCATGCGTAAATTGTAAAGGCCTAGGGGGAAAGAATATCTCAGTTCCCCCATGCCTGACGGCAGAGGTGGGTTTTAAGAAGTTTACGAAAGGCGAGGAGGGTGGGGGCAATTCTAATCTCTGGGGGGAGTTGGTTCCAAAGGGCCGGGGCCACCACAGAGAAGGCTCTTCCCCTGGGTCCCACCAAACGACATTGTTTAGTTGACGGGACCTGGAGAAGGCCCTCTCTGTGGGACCTAACTGGTCACTGGGATTCGTGCAGCAAAAGGCGGTCCCTGAGATAATCTGGTCCGGTGCCATGAAGGGCTTTATAGGTCATAACCAACACTTTGAATTGTGATTGGAAACTGATCGGCAACCAATGCATAAATATTTTTATAGAAAACATTCAATGTAAATGTCAACCATCCTGTTGACCATTATCCTCTACAGCCTATCATTAACGCATAGTTATCCTAGATATCCTATAAACATATTTGTAGATTTTGTTTACATTGGTAGTTCATATCTTATTTAATTGTATTAAAGAAAAATTATGGGGGGGGGGCATGGCTTTGTCCGTGCGAGTCAGCAGCTTCTTCCCAAGCTAAGGGGGAGGCCAGCCATTCCATAGCAATTTGGGGGTGCTTTCCTGCACCAATCCTGACTTGAAGGGTTGAGATCCACAGGGTGGGTGCAAAACCCTGGTGAAACCAGTCCCTTTTGACCAATTGTCGCTGGAGGTACGTTTCACGTTACCTTAAGCATGGTGAAGTGCGGCAGCAAAGAAGAAAGTTTTAAATGGTGTCATCTGGGTGAGTCTTTTTTTTTCTTGGGTCTAAATCTAAATCTACTTGAAAGAAAGTAACTTGAGAGAAGTGCCTTTGTTTCCACTTTGAAGATTGCAATTAGCAAGGGAAAGAGACTCCTACACATTCCAGTGGCAAGTGTGTGATTGATTTATAACTGTCCTTTCCCGGAGCGGACTGCAATTAAGAACTGCCTGAAAAAAGTTTCTATCTGGAAAATGCCTGGTAAAAGTGCTTGAAGGTGCTGTTTGACTATTTTTTGTTAATCTGGAAACAGGAAGAAATACAAAGATTTACGTTGTAGATTGTTCCATATTATATTACTTATATTATTATTTTTTCTTTTTTTCCCTTTTTGGCTTTTTTGGTGGGAGGGCAGAATGCTGCCATCTAGTAGATGTGGTGAGCAGATAAAGTTGCTTTTTAAATGCCAAGTTTCCAAATTCTCTTATCGATGACCTTGACAGCTAGAATTTCCCATAACACAAAGACGTCCTTCCTGGCCGGCCAAAACGTGGACTCCAGGAAGAACGTCTTTGTGATGTCAAAGCTCCGCCCATGGAATTCTCTATTGGGATTCCCCATCTCCTTTCCAGCCTCCTGACCGGCCCGACAGCTCCGCGGCTCTTTTGAAAAGCTAACAGCCGGGCGACGGGGCTTCTCAGCGTCCTCCTGAACCCGAACGCCAAACCCGAGCTTCCAGGTTCGGTGTTCGGGAGGCCACCGAGAAGCCCCCCCGGCTGTTTCAAAAGATGACAGCCGGGCGGCGGGACTTCTCGGCAGCCTCCCGAATGCCGAACCCGGAAGTTCGGCAAAAGTTCGGGTTCGGGTGGCCGCCGAGAAGCCCCGCCGCCCAGCTGTCGCTTTTTGAAACAGCCGGGGGGCTTCTCAGCATCCTCCTGAACCCGAACGCCAAATCCAAATTTCTGGGTTCGGCATTCAGGAGGTCATCAAGAAGCCCCCCGGCTGTTTCAAAAGACAACAGCCGGGTGGCGGGGCTTCTCGGTGGCCTCCCGAATGCTGAACCCGGAAGTTCGGATTTGGTGTTCGGGTTCAGGAGGACGCTGAGAAGCCCCCCGGCTGTTTCAAAAGATGACAGCCAGGTGGCGGGGCATCTTGGCAGCCTCCCAAATGCCGAACCTGGAAGTTCGGCAAAGTTTGGGTTTGGCGTTCGGGTTCGGGAGGACGCCGAGAAGCCCCCCGGCTGTTTCAAAAGGTGACAGCCGGGTGGCGGGGCTTCTCGGCGGCCACTTGAACCCAAACTTTTGCCAAACTTCCGGGTTCGGCATTGGGAGAACACTGAGAAGCGCCCAGCTGTTTCAAAAGGTGACAGCAGGGCAGCGGTGTTTTTTTGCGGTTTTTTTTCTTTCATGCATTAATTCATTTTACATTGTTTCCTATGGGAAACAATGTTTCGTATTGCGAACTTTTCGCCTTACGAACCTCCCCCGGGAACAAATTAGGTTCGTAAGACGAGGTATTACTGTACTTAGAAAACGCAAATCTACCTAAAATTTCAGAAACTATTAGGGAGACTTTGGATGCTAAGATAACAATGATGGAACTATCAGAAGCTATTAAGAAACAAAAGAACAGTAAATCCCCAGGTCCTGATGGATTACCAGCCGAGGTTTATAAGGTATTTGAAGAGGTATTTGGACCTATCTTTTTGGATTTGATAAATGAAATATTTATGCAAGCTAAAATTCCAGATACTTGGAAAGAAACTTATATATCTCTGTTACCGAAAGAAGGGACTGGGGCACAAAAAGTAAAAAACTACAGGCCAATATCTTTGTTAAATGTTGACTGTAAGATTTTTGCATCAATCATTGCAAATAGACTTAAAAGGTACTTACATGAATTTATACATTCAGATCAGAATGGATTTTTACCTAATTAAGGACAATAGGCGTATAATTTTAAATACTTTAGAATATTATGAACAGCACCCCAAAAAGCTGATGGCACTGATGCTCAAAACTGATGGCACTAGATGCTCAAAAGGCTTTTGACAATTTAAACTGGCAATTTCTAAATAGACAATTACAATATATGAATTTTGGAGCGAGGTTCTTACATGTTATAGAAGCAATTTATAATAAACAGTCGGCGAGAATCATTGTGAATGGAGAGATGACCGATAAAGTAAAAATCACTAAAAGTACAAGACAAGGCTGCCCATTATCACCACCGTTATTTACTTTGACGTTAGAAGTACTGACTGGAGTTATAAGAGCAGACAAAGAGATTTTGGGCCTCAAAATTTGAGATGAACAATATAAGCTGCAAGCATTTGTGGATGATTTAGTTTTCATTTTGGAAGAACCACTTATGTCAGGCCCAAAACTTCTAACTCAAATTGAGAATTATGGAGAAGTAGCAGGACTTAAAATCAATAAAGAGAAGACAAATATGATTGTAAAAAATATGACAGAAAACCAAAAAATTGATTTAAAGACACTTTTAAACATACAGATAGTGAAGAGAGTAAAATATTTGGGAATTCACTTAACAGCAAGATGTTTGACATTAATGGAAGAAAACTATATTAAATTGAAGAAACAATTTGAAACTGATTTGCAAAAGTGGAAAAACGTGCAGTTATCATTGATGGGCAGGATTGCACTAATTAAGATGAATATTTTACAACAATTGCTTTTCCTATTTTCAAACATACCAATTAAAGTTAATAAAACCTTTTTTAACAATATGAACAAGATAACAACTAAATTTATCTGGCAAGGAAAAAGACCAAGGATTAGTTTAAAATGTTTACAAGATGTACGAATAAGAGGAGGATTTGGACTTCCAAACTGGCATTTGTATTATCAAGCGATGGCAATGATATAGATTAAAGAATGGACAATGCTCAGAAACAAAAGACTTTTGACTTTAGAAGGGCATGATTTACAGATAGGATGGCATTCATTTGTATGGTATGGAAAATGGACTATACATAGGTACTTTCAAAGACATAGCATTAGAAACTCTTTAATTGAAACTTGGGAAAAAAATAAAAACAAACATTATGTTTATGTGCTAATTGTTTACCTATGTATATATCTTAATATCCAAGTGTATTCAGTATTATTCTGGTATTGTTTCTTATATTTATGTATGGTAGAAAATCATTTTGATCTTAATGAATAACCTGATTGAGGATTTAAAAAAATATTTCGGCCATTACTCATGCAGGTATTTTATTCTTTAAGTGTTTACTAGAGAAATTGGCCTATAATTTTGGATTTGTTGTCTGTTTGTATCTTCTTCGGGAATCAGAGCTAGATACCGTAATTTTCGGAGTATAAGATGCACCTCCCCCCCCCAAAAAAAGATGGTGGAAATGTCAGTGTGTTTTATACATCAAATACTGCCATTTTGGCTGTCCCAAAGCCAGAGGATTTGAGAAGCCTCCAGAGAGCTCCTGGGGTCTATAGGAAGGCAAAAATGCCTCCATTTGGGGGGAAATGGGCAAAAGGTGAGCCATTTTTCACAAAAATTGGGACTTTTTTTGCCATCCTCCAGCACCCAGGAGCTCTCTGCAGGTTACCCCAAACCCTTTGGCCACCCATTTTTTGTAAAAAAAAAAAAGTGGGCAAAAAATGGCCCATTTTTCAGAAAAACAGGGCTATTTTTGCCTTCTAATTACCCCATCTAGCATAACTGGAGGAGGAATTCTGGGAGTTGAAGTCCACAAGTCTTAAAACTGTCAAGCTTGAAGACCCCTGAGTTAGGGATTAGGGGTGGAAGGCTATTCAAACTTGGCAAGTTTAAGACTTGTGGACATCAACTCCCATTCCTGAGCTAGCATGACTGGAGGAGGAATTCTGGGAGTTGAAGTCAACAAGTGTTAAAGCTGTCAAATTCGAAGTTTATAAAAGGGTGTACAAGGTTGTAAAAGGTATACATGTTTGTAAAAGGTATTCTGCTACACTGGTATTTTATTAAATAATATATTACTACACCATTTGGTTCAGAAAGTTTTTCCTTGTTTTCCACCTCTAAAATCAAGTATTGCTGATTCTAACGAGCCTTGTAATTTTTTATAAATTTCAAAGAGAATACCATCTGGTCCTAGAGCTTTGTTGTTCTTTTGTTTACCTATGACATTTCTCAATTCTATTAGTACTATTTTATCATTTAGCATTTTCCTATCTCCCTCCGAGATGACTGGCAGATTGGCTTCATTAAGATATTCTTTTTTTATATAATACATTTTATTATTTTTTGTAATAACAAAAACATACACACAATATATAACACAGTGCTCATTCAAACTCCACCACCAAAACCATCTTTATCTATTGGACCAGATGGACTATGTGCATACTTTTTAAAAAAGCTCTCCTCTACCTTGGCTAAACCTCTGAGCATAATTTTTAATAAATCCTTCAGTACTAGCTCCCTACCCACACTATGGTCACTTGCCACAGTCATCCCTATCTTCAAAAAAGGAGATCCAAGCAACGTTGAAAATTACAGACCTATCTCCTTGTGTTGTGTCACCTGCAAAGTTATGGAATCAATCATAAACCAATCCATTACACTCCACCTTGAAGCTAATAACCTACTTTCCAATAAACAATTTGGTTTCAGAAAAAAAATTATCCTGTAATCTACAACTCTTACACTGTAAAAACATTTAGACCATTCAACTTGACCAAGGTAATCCAATTGATGAGATCTATATCAACTTTTGCAAAGCCTTTGACTCAGTTGTCCACGAGAAACGTCTTCTGAAACTCAAATGCTATGGCATCTCTGGACCACTACACAATTGGTTAACAGCATTCTTATCTAACAGACAACAAGTGGTCAAAATAGGAAGTGCCATTTCTCTTCCTGCTCCTGTTAACAGTGGTG